>NW_004949141.1:986167-987314 GCF_000317375.1 Microtus ochrogaster
ATTATATCCTGCAAAACTTTCACAGTTATAGGAGAAAGACTTTCATGATAAAACCAAATTTACAAAATACCTATCTACAAATCAGCTTTACAGGAAGCACAAGAGTGAAAACTTCAACTTGAAGAGGTTACTACACCAAAAATCAAACAAACAAACAAAAAAACCACAAGGAACAAATAATCTCAGAGCAGCAAATCAAAAGAGGCAGAAAAAAGGAAACACTTCAACAGCAAAATAATCTAAACATAGCTTTTGATAATTCACAACATCAATGGTCTCAATAGCCCAAATGGGGGAAAAAAGACATATACTAACAAATTGGATATGAAAACAGGACCAGTCTTTCTGCTGCATCCAAGAAACATGCCTTACCAGCAAACCAAATCCAAGAACACATCAAAAAGCTCATCCACCATGATCAAGTAGGCTTTATCCCAGTGGTGGGTCAATATAAAAAAAAATCAGTAAATGTAATCCACCATATAAATAAACTGAAAGACAAAAATGACAATATTATCCATTAGATACAGAAAAGACAATTGACAAAATCCAACGCTTCATGTTAAAAATCCTGGAGAGACTAAGGACACAAGAAACATACCTCAACATAACAAAGGCAATTTGCAGCAAGCCTACAGCCAACATCAAATTAAATGGAGAGAAACTCAAGTAATTTCACTAAAACAAGGAACAAAATAAGGTTGTCCATTCTTTCCATACCTATTCCACACAGTATTTGAAGTTTTAGTTAAAGTAATAAGACAACTGAAGTAGATCAAAGGTATTACAAATTGAAAAAAAAATCAAAGTATCATTATTTGCAAATGATATGATAGTATATGTAAGCAACCCTAAAAATTCCACCAGAGAACCCCTCAGTCCATAAACACTTTCAACAAAGTAGTTGAAAAGAAGATTAACTTAAAAAAATTATTATCCCTCCTATACACAAAAGACCAAGAAAGAAATCAGGGAAACCACACCATTCACAATAACCTCTAATAATATAAAATGTCTTGGGGGTGACTCTAAACTAGGAAGTGAAAGATTCATAACCCAGAAGTTTCAAGTCTTTGAAGAATCAGAAGTTGGAAATATCTTCCTTGCTCATGGATTACCATCGTAAAAATAGCCATCCTACCAAAAG
>NW_004949141.1:988189-992879 GCF_000317375.1 Microtus ochrogaster
CAAACTGCCTAGGCTCCCCCAACTTTTAAATAGGGTACAGATCTAAACAGAATTCTCAATAGAAGAATCTCAAATAGCTGAGAAACACTTAAAGAGATATTTGATATACTTAGCCACCAGAGAAATGAAAATCAAAACTACTTTTATATTCGATCCTACACCTGTCAGAATGGTTAAGATCAATATCACAAGTGATTGTTCATTCTGGCGAGAATGTGGAACAAGGAAAACACTCCTCCATTTCTGTTGGGAGTGCAAGCTTGTACAGCCACTATGGAAATCAATATGGCGTTTCCTTAGAAAGTTGAGAATTGATCTACCCAAAGACTCAGATATACCACTCTTGGGCACATCATCCCACCACAAAAACATTTGCTCAACCATGTTCATTTCAGCTTTATCCATAATAGGCAGAGCTGCAAACAATCTAGATATCCCTCAACAGAAGAATAGATAAGGAAAAGTGGTTATTTACACAGTGGAATGGAGTATTACTCAGATGTTTTAATAAATGACATTATAAAATTTCCAAGCAAATAGATGAAACTAGAAAAAAAATTATCATGAGTGTGGTAACCCAGACCCAGAAAGACAAATATGGTATATATCCACTTATAAATGGATATTAATCATTAAGTAAATTATCAAGCTACAATCTGTAGACCCAGAGGGATTAAGAAAAGAGGAATAATTGGGGTGTGGGAGCATGGATTTCACTGACAGAGGGAATACAGTAGATTTTATGGGTGAGCTGGGGCAGGTGGGGACAGTAGGAGGGATAGAGGATGGTAGGATTGATGAGAGAGATGACTAGAATTTGGGGGCTATTGAAGGTGGGAATCTAGTGCAGTAGAAACTCCTGGAATCTGTTAGATGATGCTAATGTTGACTCCTAGTAATGGAAGATACATTTTAACTGCTCGTCTCTTGTAGCCAGGTGAGGCTTCCACTGATAAGACTGGGTAACATTCAATTGAGTTGTTGGCCATCAGGGGTCCCATGGAAATTCCCAGACAATTCAAGATGTTGCTAAGACAAAGGGTTGCTCTCTTCAAACTGACAGCAGAGCCCCATTGCCAAGGATGACACCACACAACTCACTGAAGGTGTGAAAGTCATGGTGGTACCTACCCAGAACTTTACCCCTACATTCTAGTCTCTTTCGTGTGGTAAGGTGCTCTGCAGGCTACCGGGAAAAAAAAAATGTGGACCTCACCTCAACTTAGGCACAAAACTTTGGCCTACAATATGTCCTGCCTCCAAAATATGCCAGGCAATGGTGGCACATAACTTGAGGAAGTAGCCAACCAATGTCTGGTTTGACTTAAAACCTACTTCACAAGAAGGAACCCATATCTGAAACTGCATGAGTAGTCAAGAACCAGAGACTAGATTGTAGCACAATTAATAAAAACCCAGAGATAGATATTGAGGTTCAAAATGGAGGCAGAAAGGCAAAATAGCCAGCCATTGGCTCTTATCTTTACCTCAATCTGAAATGGTGATCCAGCCTCCAGGAATCTCAGAATGAGACTGTGCCTAGGAGCTGTCCCCTCCTCTCTAGTGCTGGAATTAAAGGTGTGTACCACCAACTACCAACCAGTTTCTATGGCAAACTAGTGTGGCTACTGGGATTAAAGGTGTGTGTCACCACTCCTGGATTTGTAAAGCTAACCAGAGTAGCTGTTTTACTCTCTGATCTTCAAGCAAGCTTTATTTTTTAAAATATAAATTAAATACCACTATACTAGATAGCCCAGAAACCTGCTTGACCAAACACTGTTGATCAAAAAAAATTAATAAAATTATTCCTAATAATATTTTGCTATACTAATAGATCACTAACTTATCCAGTCTTCATCAGAGAGGCTTCCTCCAGCAGCAGATGGAAACAGAGATCAATAGCCAGACATTATGTGGAGAGAGAGTCTAAATGAGAGGTTTCCATAAAATGTCTCCCCTTAGATCTCAGGGAATCCCTCTGGCTTAGTTAGGGTTTCTATTGCTGTGAAGAGAAACCATGATCACAGAAACTTTTATAAGGGAAAACATTTAATGGGGGCTGGCTTACAGTTTCAGAAGTCTAGTCCATTATTGTCATGGCAAGAAGCAAGGCAGCATGCAGGCAGATATGGTGCTGGAGAAGGATCTAAGAGTTCCACATCTTGATCCTTAGGCAGCAGAAGGAGACACTATGTGTCACACTGGGTGTGGCTTGAGCATATATGAGACATCAAAGTCTACCACCAAAAATGACACACTGCCTCCAACAATGCTATACTGCCTACTACTGCCACTCCTTGGAGAAGGCGTTTTCTTTCAAACCACCACATCTTCTGAAGAAGAGACAGAAAAAAATGTAAGAACCAAAGAGAAGGGAGGACACCAGGATAATAAGGTCCTCTGAATCGACTAAACAAGGTGCATATGAACTCACAGATACCAAGACAGCAAGCACAGGACCTATATGGGTCTGTATCAGGTCCTCGAAGTATATTATAGCTATTAGCTTAGTATTTTTATGGGGCTCCTGAATGAGAACAAGTCGATCTCTGACTCTTGTACCTACTCTTGGAACTCATTCCATTTTGTTGGATTGCCATAAACAAATTCAATATGATAGTTTTTGCTTCATTTTCTTGTATTTTATTTTGCTAGGTTTGGTTGTTATCTCTAAGAAGTCTGTACTTTTCTGATAAGAGACAGAATGAAAGTGGATCCAGAGATGAGGGGAGGTAAAAAGGAACTGGAGGAGTAGATAAAGGGAAAGCTATAACCAGGATATATTGTATGAGAAAATAATCTATATTCAATAAAAATAAATAATCAAATATTTTTTTAAAAAAACAAGAAGAATAAAAGAAATCAAGGTGAGCAACCATGGGAAGTAAGCTCGTAAGCATCACTCCTCCATAGGCTCTGCATCAGCTCCTGCCTCCAGGTTCCCATCCTGCTTGAGGACCTACCCTGACTTCCTTTGATGATGAACAGTGATGTGGAAATATAAGCTAAATAAACTCTTTCCTTCCCTAGTTGCTTTTGGTCATGGTATTTCACCACAGCAATAATGACATGAACCGAGACAAATAACTACCAAAGACAAATAAATACTTTTATAAGTATTCAATATCTCTCACCATTAGAGAAATGCAAATTAAAACATCTTTGTGATGTCATATCCCCTCATTTTGAACAACAGCAAATACTGATGTGGGTTGCGGGTAAGTAGAACACATAATCATTGCCCTTAGGAATATCAACTGATACTATGGAAACCAGAATGGAGGGAGGTGCCTCAAAAAGCTGTAAAGTCTCAAACCCTGGGACAAATGACTCAAGTGCCTATTTAACATATCAAAGTGTTAGGCTAGCATCAGGTTCTGCTAGCATCCCTCAATCCCTACCTGGTACAGGGTATGGCTCCTTTACCCAGCCCTCTACACTAAACTCTCTAGCCCAGGAGCGGGGTTGCCCTTTCTCCAGAGTCCTTCCCTATATAATCCAGCCATTTTGGTTACCCACATTTTTTCCTTTTACCTTTTACACTTTTGGCTGCTGCACCTAGTTCTCCTCTCTCCCCTCTTCCTTCCTGTTTTCATTTTGCTGACCTTCACCTGGAGGTCTACTTGCAAAAACTGAAATTCCCCCAGTCTACTCACGCTTGAGGATATCATAAGACCAACAAGGTTGGGAGGAAGCATTTTGCTCTCTGTCCTATTCTACTTTCTGCAAATATATATCCTATTGCTCTATTCACTCCCTTCTTTCCCCAAGATGATAGAAACATTTCTCACAAGGATTTTTCTCTCTTCCCAGGACTTCTTAGTTCTAAACCCACAGGACCAGGTAGATATTCCTATCAGGCTTACTTTAGACTTCAGCTTCTTCAAATGTGGGCTGCCATTCGACAAGGCATCACATGACAGAATGTGAGGGTCAAAAGATTGGCAAAAATAAAAGGCTTCTGAACAAATAACAAATAACAGCCAAAAGTTAATTTTGTGTTCACACATTCTGAGCAGAGTTTGTTCCTGTGTGCTGTGTGACCTCACAGCATCTTAGGTTCTGAACACACAACTCAATGAATGCTGCCAATGACTCTTGGCTAAGATTTTAGACTATTGTGTATTATGAATTGTAATATTTTGCTGTATATACAGTTTTCTGCTCTTACAGGAACACAGTGGCTCCGTTATGGAAAACAAAGACTGTTCATATTCTTTTGCCATCATATTTTAGCATGTTAGCATGAAATTACTATATCTTTGGATTTTATCATATTTAAATTTCTATTTTTTAAATTGGTGTTTGGTGCTAGGGGTGTTACTCATTTGACAGGGTGTTTACCTAACACTGCAGTTTAGTTCAATTCCCAGCACTGCATGACACAGGTATGGTAGCATAGGCTTATGAGCCCCATACTCAGGAGGCAGAGAGGATGGACAATCAGAGTCCAAGGTCATTCTCATCTACAAAGTGAGTTTCAGATTAACCTGAGCTACCTGGGACCTTGTCTCAAAATCAAATAAATAAAAATAAAAAGATACATAAATAAACTGGTTGATTGTTTGGTTGCTGAATTGAGTTTCATTAAAAATCATTCAATGAACGTTGATTAATCCCAGTACTCGGGAGGCAGAGGCAGGCAGATCTCTGTAAATTGGAGGCCAACCTGGTCTATAAGAGCTAG
>NW_004949141.1:994029-1000598 GCF_000317375.1 Microtus ochrogaster
AGACACTGCTCTTAACCACTGAGCCATTTCTCCAGCCCCCTCAACTGACTTTAAAAACATAAATGTCAGTCAGACAGCATTCAAGACTGCATGTATTGTTGCTTTTCTGTTGAGGTTGGATGAGCTCTCCTGAGTGGGACAGAGGTGAATTGATGGAGTCCCTGGCACCTTCTCAGGACCCTATATGCCCCTAGAATTAAATTCTGATCTATTGCCAGAAAATGAAGAAGAAATCTGAGAAGTATAGCTTAAAAACTGGTACTATGTCATTGCCACAGGAGCTGTCTGAGTGTTTTTGATATTGAAGAAAAATAGTCAGCTTCTCTCCATCTCTGGCTGAGGCCCACACTGTTGTGAAATAACCTTTTTTTTTTTACACTGTGAATATGTGTCACTTGGATTGGTTTAAGCAAAAACTGAACATCCAATGGACTGGTTTAATAAAAAAAAAAACTCAACAGCCAATAGCTAGGCAGGATTTTCAGAGCAGAGATGATGCTGGGAAAAAGGGCAGAATTGCAAGGAGTTGCCAGGCAAACGGAGAAAGAGCAACATGGACAGTACAGAGAAAAAGTTAAAAAGCTACAACACAAAAAGTAGATTGATAAAAATGTGTTGGTTTAAGTTGTAAGAGTTAGTAATAAGCCTAAGCTATCGACTGAGGCTTCATAATTAATAATAAGTCTCTGTGTGGTTATTTGGGACTGGCTGCTGGGACAGAAGAATTTGTCTACACCATCTTATCAACAGGACACTTCTACTGGACCAAGAAGGGTCTTAAAAAGAAGGCTCTTCCTGTCCCCAAGTGGCCCTACTAAGGCTCTCCACATAAGAGAGATGCCTTTATGAGTCACATTGATAAGAGACCACCAATGCCAGGATGCCATAACCAGGCCAAGAAGAATATAGCAGAGAGTAGGTCCTTAGAATAGCCTGAGGTGAGGGCCTCTGGGGAGCTCCCTTCATGCTCCTGTTCTAACTAAAGTTAATATGATCTCACTGGCTTCCGTAGTCTTGGCATTGAAGAGGGATATCAATGTTGCCAAACCACAGTAGTGATAGGGAAAGCTGCAGGAAAGAAGTACGCTTTGGGGACCCTTTACAATGCCAGGAGCCTCTTTAATGAAAATTTAGCATTTGGCTTATGTGGAGGCACTTAGCAAAATTTCAAGTCATCCAGATAGTAATATGGCACCTATGTACCCTACGCAAGGCATTGTCAGGGAGCTTGTGGGACTCAGTCTTCATCTTCATAGTAAGGATATGAACATTCTTGACCTAGGCAAGGAAAGAAATCATCCTTCCATGGCAAAACGTCACCGATTGTTATAGACGGACAGTAGTAGTGAGACGGAAAGTAGACTCTCATCTTTGCAACACCAAAGTCCCATGCGCTTTCCGCTTCTCAAGACACCTTTGTTTACATTCCAGTTTACACATGCTTCCCTGAAGACAGAAATATTGACAGGGGTTGGGGGTGAATGGCAATGGAAGAGGTCACCAAGAAGCAAGTATGGGAGGAGTAACCACCCCAGAAAGGTACACGAGTGGGAAGAATTTGTGGGAAGTAGAGGAGGAAGCAGCCAAGGGGTGCCATTATTTTAAGGGGCACTGCTGTTTTAACTACTGGAATTCCCAAAGATGTGAAACGGAAACGCCACTGATCCTCTCCTGACAGTGATGCTGATGCACAGCCTGAAGCCGTCTCTGCCTTTTCTCAAAGTGGCAGGAGCTTTCTACAGCCTGTGATGAGGATGAGGGTGGCAACCATGCACCCCACCCAAGATGACGGCCCCAGTTACTGTGTTCTGCTAATCACTGACATTGAACCAAGTCCTTACTCGCCAAGCAGGCAGGTAAGACTCATGAGTGAGAGAAGTTGGGTATCTTGTCTGAAATCTCACCAGAAAGCTGGTTCGGGATTTTACATTGCTTGAATGCTGGTTGGTTTCAGAACACTAAGCTTGGAATATTTCTGGATTCATAACAGCGTCTGTAGAGGGCTATATCTGACAGTCCAGAAAGCAAACTAAGCTGAACAAGTCAAGCCTGGCACTGTGATGATATAATTCAACTGTGTTAAGCAGAATTTCAGCATCACTGGACTTCTGTCTGCTGAACAGTGTGGTAAATTCTCTTACACTCAGGGTTTAATGTTCCTTTCACTCAATGGTCCATTCCTATCCTCCTGTCCCCGCCCTGCCCCACCGCCAACGTCATATCTGCCCTTTCTAATTCTAACATGTCAACCTCTTACTTTTACATTTAATAAGTTAACGTGAATTTTGTTTTCTACAGTTCTTTGGTGCTCGGCAAAGCATGTTCCTGACAGCATAAAGTCTTTTGTATATGGAATTCTAGGGTTCTATGCTTACAAGCAACTTCGGTGGACCGGAGACTACACTGACCCCTTTCTTCCTATTGCTACTATCGAATTTTATTCCCAACCCATCTCAAAAGCTTCATGGAAAAAAAAAATAAGCTTCATGCAAATTCGGCCAGTGAAACTCTGCCAGTGAAACCATGTGTTTCTCTGAAGTACTATGGATAAGGAGTCTGCTGCTCTAGGAAAATTTTCTAGATGGATGAAAGAACCTCCTTTACCTGTGCCCTGGTGTGTGTGTGTGTGTGTGTGTGTGTGTGTGTGTGTGTGTGTGTGTAAAACATATATAAGCTGATACATGGACTGGGAAGGAATAGAGTCCCAAATGAATATTTGTATATGAATACAACATACACATGTGTTTTAGGGCAGGACTGTATGAGGAATTACAGCTAGTATTTGAAGAGACAAGTGGGTAATTAACCCTGTAGGAACAATGAATGATCTTCTTTATAATCACTGTCAGACTCAGTCAGGAGGCTCATTACATGAGTATTTCTGTTTGTGGTCTCCTGGGCAGGTTGAGACTAACCGTGAACCATGCCTTGTGTGAGTGATACATGAATACGTCAATTTATGATTGGAAATATGCTGAAGTGCTCTTAAAACACAAATACAAAATGTTCTAAAATTAGAGTTTGAAACAAGTCTGTTGAATGAACAGTTTTAGTCCTTTGCAGTGTGTTTTATTACAAAACTGCTCAAAATGCTTTTTATAAGGAAATATATAGAATACCATTTGCCAAACAGGCAACTAGACACATGAATGCATTCGCGGAAAGGGGAGAAGCAGGGAGGGGAGCAGAGAAAAATGTTGCGATCAATAAAAATCAATTAAAAATGTATTTGCTTGCTCCTTCCTCTAGCCTGTAATTACTGATAATTTCCTGTTGCAGGTTGTGCAAGTACATTCGTGTGAGCTCAGCCACACATTTGTTTCTCTAAATCCGTGAAGTGACACTTTCCAGAGTCCACAACAGACAGCGCGTTAGGGCGGTGCGCAGCACCTTCACAAACCGTGCTGGTCGGAAAGGACTGCCCAGCGGGGCTGAGCTTGGGAAAGGACGCCTGGAGTGGAGTGACTGAGTAACAAGCTGGAGGCTCTCGTGGCGGCTCCCCTGCCGGAACCTGGACCCTTGATCAGACCCGCCCAACTCGACCGGCTCCAACCAGCTCCAGCGGGGTCTCCAGCACAGCCCCGCCCCAGCTGCCTGACTTACAGCGAAATTTAGTCTGCAAGTTTTCTTCTTGAGACCTTTTTCAGCTTCTGGGAGAAGAGCCGGCCTCCTGAATGGGATGGATGTTTAGGTACTTGGGTTTGTACTTGGTGAGTTTTGCTGTGTGCTCCGCTTGAAATTATCTGGGTTAAAGGTAAAAAAAAAAAAAAAAAAAAAAAAAAAAAAAAAATCAGTGTGGAAGCTGGGTAGAGAGGAAGGATTTGCTTTTAAAACAGATTGTTGGAGTGCTATCATCACTTGATGTAAATTCGAGTTTCCTCTCTTTGTTATTTAGACTCCCAGAAACTCAAGTCCTAAGTGTCCGGACTGACAAAAGACCCGTAAGCTCTTAAGGTTTCTTGCTGTGAAACTAGGACGATCTCAAAACTGCTGCCCATTCGAAACCTACAGCTCGGAAGTGACTAAGTGATGCATGGATGAATGGATCCTGAATCTTCACCATCTCTGCTCCTAGATCAAAGTATCCCGAGGTCAGTTATTGCCCACGCAGAGTGTGTTCGCTCCCAGACCGCCACATCCTGCTGTGTGAGCCAAGTCGCCTGGGGGGGGGGGGGGAGATTGCCTTACGCCTTGCTTTAGACTGGAACACTCTCGCACCCGCGAGTCTAAGTCCCCAGGTGGGCTTGCTTTGTGCAGGCTCTGAGGTCCTCCTAGAGGATGGCTTGCTCAAAGTACAGTTCGCCAGGTCCCGCCCAGCCGCACCTCCTGATTTCCTTCGCCAGCCAGGGACCGGACTTGCCTCCGCGAGGCGGGAAGGAGAGGACCGCCTAGTCCACCAGGATGATGGGGGGCATCAGGGCGGAAAGCATCGGAAAGATGGACGGCTGGCTCTTCGGTGCTGGCCGGGGCTGTGGGGTCCCGAGATGCGGAGAGGGAGGGAGCGGGCGGCCAAACGCCTTTGTTCACTGCGGCTTGTGGGCGCGAGCGCGGGGCGGCGACCACCCTGGCCGAGTCACCGCCTTTGTGCGGCAGGTCCGATCTGACTGGCTAGGTCCAGTGCAGCCGGTTTCCCGGGTCTGCTGGTGGAGAGAGGCGGCTGTGGCTTCACAGGACCCGACCCAGCCCTCGCCGGGCTTCAGACTGGGTCCGGAGCTTTACCGACGGCAGTGTGAATTTCTACCAAAGGCCTGGGGCGGCTTGCACATGGGGAGCTGACCGCTGCTTTAGACTAGTTACTGCCTGAAGAAATGGAAACACTGAAACCGGCGGGTAGGGGAAACTGGGGAAAGTTCTTTCTAATGAGAAACCCCTGGCTACTACTATTTCCTTTTAACAATACCAAATTTTATTTTGCATTTTGATTTTGATTGCTTTGGGCTCCCATTCTTTGCAGCAGTATTGGTTTTCCTAGGTTATGGGTCATATTACAGGGACAATGATGCCACCATATGGGCCGTTCGTGGTGGTAGAGCAAATATTTAGGGTAACTTTCTGGTAAAAGTACATCCATTGGAATTGGATTTGTTCCTCTGTGCCTTTATTTTGGGAAACAGCCTGGTCCCAAGGGGCAGGGATGCCGGGGAGATGGATATGAGAAATCTGAAACTGACCCAGAAAAGGATGATTGAAGGTGCAGAAATGACCCTACCCTGAACACCGAAAGGGTGGTTAGTGAGCAGCTGATAAGGTTTGAACTTTATCCAAAGAGGGCTGGGGATACAGGCTGGTTCAATCTCAGATCAAGGGAAAAGATTTGTCAGAAGAAACAAGTGGGTGATGGGGTGGTGTATTTTTAATGCAAGATAAATTTGGTACCTGAGGAACTTCCATTATATACTTAAAACATCTCTCTCTCTCTCTCTGTCTCATTTCCCCCTTTACCTCCCTGCCACTTCCTCCCACTTTACCATTCTTACTAAGCACTCACCACAGATGAGGCTGACTCTGTCTGTACCTGTCAGTCATCCAAGTGCTCACTTATGACACTTAAGGTTATGTGTTATGATGGGTAAGTTCTCTAACTCTCAGGAGCCTGGAGCCCTTCTTAGGGAACTGGGAAATGAAAGATGAGTACACGCAGACATGACTTTTAATTGCTTTGTTTACAAAGAAATTTCAGAAGATGGGAAAGGATTTTCAAAATGAAATCTAGGCCCTATTGAGAAAGAAAGAAAGAAAGAAAGAAAGAAAGAAAGAAAGAAAGAAAGAAAGAAAGAAAGAAAGAAAGAAAGGAAGAAAGAAAGAGAAAAAGAGAGAAAGGAAGGAAGGAAGGAAGGAAGGAAGGAAGGAAGGAAGGAAGGAAGGAAGGAAGGGGAGAAAGAAAAAGAGGAGAAAGGATGGAAAAAGTACTTATATATTTCATTAAAATTTGGATCAAATCTCTCTATGTAATAATAAATATATCGAAACAGGTTTGTAGTAAAAGTCCATAGGTTTCTAATTTTCAGATGTAGAACAGCTTGGATAATAACTCATGGGTTTCTAAATGGGTCATCTTTTAAAATGGGTCACTTTAAACAGAATCACTGTACTCTTGCTGACTTACAAATTGTAAAGGGTTGAGTTCGATCTGCAGCCAAAGTGCATTCAAATTTATGTTTCAGAACATACATTGAAAGAGACTGAGAGAAAGCCAAAAAATAGATAACTTTTTCAAAGTCACAAACAAGGTGGACACTGATGTGCTAGAAATTTTCTGTGCTCAGTTGAACAGATTCAAGCAAATTATTCAAAGAGTTCCTCCACTGAGCATCAAATCTCTCCCAGCAAAAAAATGTGAAATAGTGTGAATCTATAACTACTTACAGTAAACAGTGCACATCACAGTACACAGTATATATTACTTTTTATATTTCCATATGTATGCATATATACATATACTGTATGTATGTATATTCTCATAAACTCCATGTTTAAGAATCTTTATATTTAAAGATAAAAGGTGTGATCAGAAGCTGGGTGATGGTGGCAACACCTTTAATCCCAGCGCTTGGGAGGCAGAGGCAGGC
>NW_004949141.1:1000970-1002974 GCF_000317375.1 Microtus ochrogaster
AGGAGGAGAAACTTTGTTAGATAAGATATAAACTTTGAATAAATAAAACGACTCTTTTACATTTGATGTTATGACTTTAAAGGCTGCCTTGGATTGGTCTTGTACCAAGATTTATCTTCTATAGTGAATTATTTAAAAATAGACAGCCAGTTTGGTATACAAAAACATCTTGCTGCCAAGTATATAGGCAACAAAATTCCAAAAGGTACAAGATTATGTGATACTACATAAAATCCACTTAAAGTTTCATATTTTATCTCTTTTCTTACTTTCCCACAATTCTTCCTAAAATTGTCTGGTAGTGCTCTAAGCTAAATAAGCTAACAGGTTGACTCCTGAGGTTTCGGTCTCCCTGACTGACAAGCTTTATCTGACTTCTGCGTCATCATCACTGAAAGACATCTTCAGAGCCTAGATGGTCCTTAGCATCCTTTCTGATCACAGACAGTGGACACCATGCTTCGTCAGTTAGGATCTGTTAGGTGACTGTTAGCAATCAATATTTTAATAAGCTTCTATCTGACTAATTCTTTTCAGAAGAAACCTATTAGAAAGGTTTTGAAAGCTTGATATTTGCCTGGAAACATTAGTCACCTACTAGTCTGTAGTAACTAACAATCCATGAATGGTTTCTAGAGAAGGAAAATTGATGCATATAAAGTAACTGATGTGGCCCACACTATTAAGTTATGTCAGATGATCCTCAGAATACACTGGTACCTGGTTCAAAGGCAAGTCAAATGCACATGATAAGTAAAATAGACCAAATAAATGCACCTTTTTTTTTATTCTAAAACTCCGGAATCTTCTGTTCTCTCTTGTATCTATCAGGCCCAGATTTCAGGTTGCAGCAGAACTGATTCTTTGGTAGAATAGCAAACCCTGAAGCATCTCTGAAGTCACCCCCAGCATCTTGACTGTGGCATTTTCAGGTATGTGACTAGTTAGCATCTGTTAACCTCGTGAAATGTAAACATTATTTACTTTTCAGGGCTGCCCAGAGCAAGGTAAGTGCTTCATAAAAGGAGGCGTATTATAATGCATCATTGCTCAGTGAAGACAGTTCTATACTCTTATGTTTGTATTCTCGTTTACTTTTTCTCCTCTGTGTGGCAAACTCTCAGTCAAGTGACACGTCTAGATGCCCACAGCAGATGGACACCCGGTATAAGGTGCCCAACATCACTGTATTCCTGATCTTACCAGGATTAAAACCAAGCCCTCCTTTTTGATCTCCTTTTGACATCTTTTCCTTTGTATTAGGTGCCAGTAGCTTACTTGGTGTTCCTCACTCTAGCTACATTGTTTCCCTTTGAGAGCTTTGAAATTGCTGTACTTTGTCTTGCTATTAATGCCTTCCTCTCTGTTCCTCAACCCCACTCCAGAAACCAGCTCAACAGCACTCCACTTGTGTTCTTTCCTGGCTCTGAGGCTGCTTCTCTGCTCTTCCCCGATGCATGAACTCCTGCTCTTCCTCTCTAGGTCCTGCTCATGGTCCTGTCCTCATTTTACACCTTCTGCCTCTCATCTCAGACAGCAGACCTTCCCTACAGGACTCTTGATTTAGCAAATGCTTGACGATATCAGATTCATGCCCCCCCCCACTTCCCTTCCCAACTGAATCCAACATTTCAGATGTACCTTGGTGAATATTTTCTCTGGATCCTAAGAAATGTCAAGAATGTTTGAAAAAATCCCAACTTTTGAACCTCTCAGGTTCAGACAAAGCAGTTATTATATGTGATGTTGGGGGTGGTAGCAGCGTTTACTGTGTCTTGTATCACATTAAAGGGGTGGACATTTGACTCTGACGGATAATGAACTTGTGCCTTTGATTCATATTCTGGCTATAAGCCTTATATAGTAACAGGTTTTAATCTCTGAATTATGCTCACTTTTTGCCTATCATTTTGTGAGCCAACTTTGAATATATTTTTTAAGTTTTGCTTATCCTTATTCAGGATTAAAATTTTGATATAGCTTTTTTAAAACAAAAAAGAAAGA
>NW_004949141.1:1003074-1020788 GCF_000317375.1 Microtus ochrogaster
AGGAAGGAAGGAAGGAAGGAAGGAAGGAAGGAAGGAAGGAAGGAAGGAAAAGGAATAATTTCTGAGGCTAGGGTGTGACTCACTATGTGATATGACTATTCAATTTTCAATTTATCCAGTATTTGTTTATCAAATTCTTGCTTCAGGTTCCCTCTGAGTTTTCTCTCCTCTTCTTTCCTCCTCTCCACTTCTTTCTTCAGCCCTCCTCCTCCATGTTGGGAGGCTATCCTTAACCCGCTGGTATTCTTTGGAGAAAGGACTGTGCACATATAAGACACAGGCTCATCAGATCCCCTTTGCCCGTTGTTTACTGATATTGGGATCGAGTTGAGGAGGGGAGCATCTGCGCCCTTGCAGAGTCCAGAGAAGGCTTCTTAGTAAAGAAAAAGTGTTTAAAAACAGCAACTACAACAACAACACACTCTGTAGATGGTAGAAAGTCATGAATGACTTCAGATTCTACATGGTGTAACAGCTTTCTTTGTTACCCTGCTGCTTCTCTTGGCCTCATCCAACCTGCCTCCCTGCTCTGTGGTCTCTGTGGGAACTGTGGTGTGAGTCATAACAGGGAGAAAGGCCAATGGTGAACAGTTGGAACATTGAAATTTTGAAGGTAAAATGGTTACCCTGGTATCTCAGTGCCCCAGTTTGTTCCTCTGCAAACACGGAGAGATCTTTTCGCTCCCGTAGGTTGTTGCTAGGCTTAAAGCATGAGCAGTCACACGAAGCACGTAGAATAATGTCTGTTACATACAAAACATACCTATATCAGTAACTGCTGAGAGAGGAGTAAAGAAGTCTTTTTCAGCCAGAAAACAAAACAAAATGAAATCGGGTGGTGGAGGAGGATTTTATTTAGAATAACCAAGCATCCTTTCAACCCAAACAATTGTGTTGCAACAATGAGTTTAGAAGGCCAAGTTTAAGAAGTAAATGTCCAGCCTGAAACTTTCTTCATATTTTCTGTCTCCAATCCCACATATTCATACTAAGGAAATTTTAGTGAGAAGATAAACCATCATGCTTTCCTCTAACCCCGTGCTACCAGGTCTTAGCTAAGCCTTAAGGCCCATCTTCACCCGTTTTTGCCATTTGATATTTCTTTGTCTTTACTTCTCCCACGCCTGGCAAATGGATCTAGCCCGTGTTTAATAAAAAGAAACTTAATTTAATTTACCTAGGTGAAGATTTTACAACTAGACCATCAAATAGATTGTATAATGCAAATCCCTGTGCCCCTCACATCCTTTTTTAATAAACTGGAACTAAAGTCTTTGGACTAACATTGAAGAGCTGACTATGAATGCATTCTTTATAGAAGGTTAATGACTTCAAATGGCTTCTGAATTTTGTTGATGGCTTGAGCTCAAGTTCTATGACCAAAGACAAATGTTGGATATTTTTTTCCTTTTTTATAACACTTACATTAGAAATATTCAAACCTATTCAAATTAAAGAATATTATTATCATTATTATTATTATCATTATTGTATAATACTACAGATATGATTGGAAACTATCTGATGTTTCACTCGGGAAATGTGTAGGCTGAAACACCAGGTTGTTTTCCTCCCTAGGGAGGAGAGTCAGCACCACTAGCTGGTAATTGTTTATGTGGCTACAGAAAACTTTGCATTTATTTCTTCTGAGTGATGCTAGAACAGGATCCAAACGTTATCTCTTCCATGGGTCTTCATGCAATTCAAGCTTAAATATAAATGATATAATGCATTAAAGCTTAAAATGTTAATCTATTGGAGTTTTTACTAGTTCATATGTCATTTTTATAAGTACGTTTTCTTTAAAGGGATTGTTAATATATGCATGACTCATGGGTAGTCTACAATTTGTACTGGTTTCAAAAATGAAGGTAACCATCAATCCTGTGCCATTTTTCTATAAAGCTCTTCTGAAGCAAGGTTTCTTTTAAAAACTTATTTTTAAGGTTTATTTATTCTATTTCACATGTGTGAGTGTTTTGCCTGCCTATCTGTTTTGGTACCACCCTTGTATCTGGTGCCCACAAGCATAAGAAGAAGGTATCAGATCTTCTGAAACTCGAGTTATACATGATTCTGAGCCATCGTGTGGTGCTGGAAACCAGACCCAGGTCTTCAGCAGGAACAAGAGCTCCTCACCTCTGAACATGTCTCAAGGCCTTCTGAGGCAAGTTTCATGACAGTAATTTATTCCTCTCAAGAAGAAAAAAAACCAAAACTAGGGTGGAATGGCTCAATTGCTTAATTCTCTTCTTCTAATCACTTAGTCTAACCCATTGCCTTCAAGCAACATTGATGACTTAAACAGAGTTTTAGGATTTATTTTTGTTTTGTGAAAGTTGTTTTGGCACTTTCCCACTACCCACATGTTAACCACACCTTAACTGCCTAAGGTACCCTTTAAAATAAGTCCATTATTCATTGTCTTGTCCTCCCTGTTGTTTTCCTGTCCCAGAGTTTGCACCTCCCCATCTTCCTGCTTTTCTTGCCCTGTAAAAAAACTCACCCACATTTATAAAATCAGCCATCTTCCTGTTCTGGATGCCCACCTTGTTATCTAGCAAATAGGACCCTGCTTCACCCCCACCTCAGTGAGCTGGTTTTCTTCCAGTCAGTCATACTTAAAATCCCATTTCCCTCCTTCATCTTTTTTCCCCATCTCAAGTATTTATCAGGCTCTACAGAAATTTCACTTTTGCTGACAAGATCTTTGTCATTCTTTCTTTATCCAAAGGTCTGTGTGAGAGATGGTGGAGAGATGAAAGGGTGAGGTCTAACCCAGGAATATTAGGTCACTGGAGGTAGGCCTTTCAAAAAAGTAATGCTATTCTCATAGAGTTAGTTCTCTTGAGAGTCTGTTGTTATGAGGTAAGGCCACACCCCTTCTATGGCCCCTTCTGAATGTACCTGTGCCCCTGTTTCCTTTCATGTTGTGACATGACCAAAGGACCCTTGCCAGGGGCCAAATATACAGGACTTTTTGATATTGAATTTCCAGCTTCTCAAATTGGGAACTAAGGCAACCTCTTTTCTTCATAAGTATCCAGCTTCAAGTACTCTGTTATGGCAATAGAAAACAGACAGATTCACACACACACACCCCCAATCCATGCTGCCTTCATGCTAGGTTATACCATCCCTACTGCATCCTACGCTGGTATAAGACCCAGATAAACTGGTTTCTGGCTAAACTAACACATGGATGTGCTGGTTTCAAGGGACTGTGTATTCTGCAACAGAACTGTGAGATTAATCTGTTTGCTCAAACTTAATACATACTGAACAAGGGAGCTATTTGTTATAAAAGAGGGGGAAGGAGGAATGGAAAGAGAGAGAGAAAAAAACAGGAGAGGAGGAGATGGGGAGAGAGAAGAAGAAGGAGGGGGGAGGGAGGAAGAGAGGGAGGGAGAAAGACAAAATCCATGCTTGTATGCTGGTTAGACTGTATTGTCAACTTAACACAATCTAGAACTACCTGGGAAGGAGGAACCTCAGCTACAGAATAATCTGTATCAGATTGGTCCAGATCTGTAAATAACTACCTTAATTGATGATTGGTGTGGGAAGGCCCAGATACTGTGGTGGCACCATCCCTAAGTATTTTTATAGTCTGGGCTATGAACAACAAACAAACAAAATATAAGAAACAAAACAAATAAAGAAAAAAACTATCAGAGGGTAAGACAGAGCATGATCTAGCAAGCACTGTTCTTATTTCAAATTGCTTTTGATCATGGTATTTTTCATAACAGAAAGAAACTAGAGCAGACTGCCTGCATCTCTCTGTATTTAAAGGCTCTCCTTGATTTTCCAGGTTCTCCATAAACAGTCACCCACTTCCCTGCTTTTACATATATTCTCATTTCTCCAATTTCTGCCACAAGAAGTTCTTTCCTTTCTCTCTGAAAAACAGAGATCACCATCCTTCCTACATCCAGCTAGCAGGTCATCCTTAGTCTTTCCCAAAACTCCTTAATAATCTTCTCAAATCTCAGTGTTGTATCTGCAGTTGGCTTACTCCAAAGTAATGAAAGAGTACCTCACCATTGTGTGCACAGAAATTATACTTTATATGGGACAATGAGGCCAGAAATTATCACACCATGTTCATCCATCAGGCCTGGCTTACACCTAGCCATGCCACACCCCTCCACCATGCCTGACTTACACATAGCCATGCCACACCCCTCCATTATGCCTAGCTTGCACCAAGCCATGCCATGCACTTCTACCATTCGTGGTTTGCACAGCACACACTCACATCCTTGCAGGGCTAATTAGAATGCTAAAGACTGCAGGTGTTTAACATGAACTTACACTGCAAGCATCACCATCTTGGTTAAAACTTCAAAATTTTTATCAAGTTTTGCATATTGCAAAAGTACACTCAACAACAAAGTGAGTTGATAATTTGAAGTATTAGAAATCAGGTGTTATTATTGGGAGCTTTGTAGCTCCCTGACTGAAATGGATTTGCTGCGAGTCCCAAGAGCAGAGGGGGCAGTGGATCCCGAGAGCAGCCAGTCCTAGCACCAGGAAGCAGGTCTCCAAAGGTGACTGATCCCCTGGGCGTCCCTGGCGGCTAGACATTTGGGCGGTGGGTGGGCAAGGGACAGACAGATAGGCACACCATGCAGATGGGTTTGCTGCAAGCTGCCTGGGTCCCAAAAACAGCCAGTCCCAAGCAGGGTTGGCGCACAAGACCACGTGGCAGATCTCCATGTGACTGTGGCCGGCTGGCGAGAGAGATGGATAAACATACCATACAGAGTAAAGTTAGACATTTACTAGGTGGATTACGGAGGGGAAGGAAAAAGGGGAGAAGGGAGGGGGGGCAGGAAGAGAGAAAGTGCTGCAATTAGAAAGGAAGTGGGCATGGATTGTCTCTTAAAAAGACAAAACAATCTTTACACTGACACACTAACTTGTGGAGTTTTCTTAAAATAATTTTAAAGAGCTCTTTTGTCTGAATAAATATTCTTTTGAGTAACTGAGGGGCACAGCTCCATGACTAGAAAGTATTTTAGGAGATGTCTGTTACCTTTTTTTGCTTCTTTAGAAAAAAATAATTTAAAGATTTTATTTTTATTTGTGTGTATGTGTTTCCTCCATCTTAATCACTGTGTGTGTGTGTGTGTGTGTGTGTGTGTGTGTGTGTGTGTGTGTGTGTGTGGTGGGTATGCTTGCCCATGTGCATGCACAAGTGCTTTGGGAATCAGAAGGTGTTGTCAGATCCTCTGGGCTGAAGTTACACACAATTGTGAGTTGGCAGACACTGGTATTGGGAACTGAATGGGGGTCCTCTAAAGAAAGAGACAAAGACTCTTAACCTCTGAACCCCCAATGTTCTACTTAGGTTCTTTGTTTTTCTGATTACTTTTTTAAAATATAAAGTTTCTTTCTCCGAAATAGAAAAAAAACTAGAGTTGTAGCACAACTCTTTGTTTTGCTCTAAGTTATTCTTTCCAGCACTCTGCTCCATGTTTCCAGGAAGCTCCAAAGTGAGCTGCAATTTTCAGTTCCCCCAGTAACATTACATTGATAGTCCCCACTAATGTGCAGAAGAAATACTAAAGCCAGTGAAGTAAATGCTTCCCAGGGTGACACAATGAGTCTGGCTGGGAGCAGAGGTGACCCTTGTCTCCAGTTTCTGGGCTGGCACTGTGTTGCAAGTGGGTGCTGAACTTCACACTTGTTTTGAGTTTTCTGCAAGGCCCCACATTTTCCTCCACCGGATGAGCCAACTTGTGGGCTTCTCTTCAGTGACCTTACCTACGCTCCAGATGCTAAACTAATGATGTGCTTGGTGCTGTGAGGTACAAGAGGAGGGAGGGTACCTGTTGCAAAGAGCTGGGGCAGCGTTGTTCACTCCTGTTTGAGGCAGGTGCTTCTGCTCTCCTTCAGGCTGGGAAATGCTTCCCATGGCTGCTCTACTTGGAGGACTTTGGTTCTTTGGGCATTAGAAAGAAGGTATAAAATAAACAAGTAGTTTACCTTTTCTAAATCTTCCCCTAATCACACCACTACTTCCAGTGAGATTTGGTTATAGTGTATGTAAATAGTGAATCAGTATTTGTCTCTGTTGGTGAGTAGGAGAAATCTCATTCTCAAACCTCATGATAGGCTAAACGCAGTGGTCAAGGTTGCTGGCTTTGCCATTTTTCAGAAATGTTTCTTGACTAATTGCGGTCTACTTAAGAGTATTTGAAAAAAAACATGGGGACATAGACATCCTAGAAAAACAAAATGATTATTAGGGACCAGTTGCTATTTTAGCAGCAGCTGCAGCAACAGAACACCTGCTGAGTCAGGGCCCTGATTCACTGTAGGGATCTAGTATCTTTGGTGAGTCAGGCTTGCATCTGAATGCTTGGAGGAGTGGGTTCATAAGCTGATAGTCTCCTAAGTTCAGGCTTATAAATGAGCTTGGTAAGAATACACAAGGTAAGCTGGCTGAGCACAGCTCAAAGGTAGGAAGTTGATTGTGCCTGTAGAGTGTGTGTGTGTTGCCTGCATGCATGTCTGCACATCACATATATGCCATGCCTTTGGAGGACATTGGGTCCCCTGGAACTGGAGTTCGAGGCATTTGTGAGATGCAGTGTGGATGCTGGAAATCTGGAAGAGTTCCTAAATCTCCAGCCCAATGTCTGTACTTCCCTACATTCCAAAAGTTAGTGCATTGTTTTTTCCTCATTGCTAGGACAAAACTCCTGACAAAATCAACTTAAGGAAAGAAAGGTGTGTTTTGATTGACAGTTTGAGGGTATCCATCATGGCCGAGAAGTTGTGGCGGCAGAAAGATGAAGCATGGGCCACAGACCATCCATCCACTGTCAGACGGCAGACAGAAGCGAACGCTGGACTTCTGCTTGCCTCCCTTTTTTTTTCAGTGGAGAACTCCATTCATAGGACATGTCAAAGGCTTGTCTCCTAGGTGCTTCTAGACACTAAAGACCTGACAATCAACATTAATCATCACATTTACCAACCTTTGTCCTCTTCCTAGATCTGTTGGAGTAGAAACTATAGATTTTTTTCCAACTGAGAGTTTTCCTAGACTTCGTAAATGTTGATTGATGCTGCTATAAAAGATTCATCCATCAAGGATTATCTATTACCTCAATTTAAGTCTCTAGATCCTTTATGTTTTGCCTTCACAGGCATCCCTTACCTGAATGATGACAAACAAAGATATTGCCCCTGTATTAAAGTTATTTTGCAAACTAGAGGCAGAAACCAGCATCAGAAATTAGTGTTTCTAGTTGTTTTTCTCACCTTTAGAGTATTCAATCCAGACATGATAAGCATATGGAGGGGTTGAAAGGCATTGGCATACTGATCTGTTGGGACGAGGCATTCAGCCTTTTCATAATCAAGCCCACTAACGCATTAGCATTGCATCCTTGAATGCATGCAACATAAGTCTCATATCTACCTACTGCTTTCTTTATACTGTTTGTTTTTCTTTTGCAGTTGTGGCTTCCTAAGCAGTTTTTGCAGCTTCAAAATTGATATCCTACCATGTTGTGCTATCCATGTTGATTAGCTATGAACACAGTCTCCATGGAGCTTGCTTTCATCTCCTTTTTTGGACATTTCTCATGACTAGCCTTTGAAGTTACTACCCTGACTAAGAGTAATAGTGGGGAATGGGAACCTGAAAACCCAGTGGTCTGGAAGGCAGTGTTACAACTGGAATTAGGCTCCTTCTTCAGGGTCTTCCATGTGTACAATCGGTTTTATAACAATATCAAGGATGGAGACACACAATTACAAGTACAAGGGTGCAAAGCAGGATTTTGCTCTGGGATTTATGCTGTAGGCTTGCATTTAAATTGTAGATACAGAGATGATAGCTATTGGGAGGCTCCTTTTTTAAGAGCAGGAAGAAACAAAGTTGTCAATATTCTGAATAAAAAGCCTGTATCAATTATTTTCCTCCAGTTCTGTTTTCTTTTTAATTTCACTTATTAAATGCTAATACCACAAAGGTGACATTTGGCTTAAGGGACAAGGAGTATTCTTTCTCTTTATGGTAACTCAGTGGCCCATTCATATGTTGTCCTTTTCGTAGAGTCACAGTGCATGTTCACAGGAAGAACCACATGGAGCAACAACATGAGGCCGTGCACAGAATTTAATGAGGAACGCCCGGTGGACAGCCTTGGAGGTGTCAGTGTCGTTGGACTGTAGTGCTCCATTCCTTGGCAACCCCAGAGGAATGTTGCCAGAAGACAATATTACGTGGAATGAGACCATCCTATCTTTTGTGACAAATATGTATTAAGAAACACATCTCTTCTGCAAACACGAAGAGCTATTGTCTTGAAGAAGCAAGCAGCTATTTACAACAGACCTGAGAACATGAGAATGTCTGTTAGTGGCAGAAGAGGCAAAAGATGGAAATTTTTTCAGCTCATTGCCACTTGTTTTATATTAAGCTTCATGGTTTTCTGGGGACCGATCAGTAATCACATTGTGAACCATATGAAGTCCTACTCTTACAGATACCTCGTGAATAGATACGGCTTTGTGAATGATTCCCTGTCTCTGAAGCACAGCTCCGAGCAACCTCACTACCAATACTTGATCAACCACAAAGGAAAGTGTCAGGCTCAAGACGTCCTCCTCTTATTGTTCATAAAGACTGCCCCTGCAAACTATGGCCGACGCTCTGCAATCAGAAAAACATGGGGCAATGAGGATTATGTTCGGTCCCAGCTGAATGCCAACATCAAAATTCTGTTTGCCTTGGGGACTCCTGCTCCACCAAAGAGAGAAGAACTGCAAAGAAAACTGATTTGGGAAGATGAAAAGTACAAGGACATAATTCAGCAAGACTTTGTTGATTCCTTCTACAATCTTACTTTAAAACTGCTCCTTCAGTTCAGCTGGACAAACAGCTTTTGTCCACATGCCAAATTCCTGATGACGGCTGATGACGACATATTTATCCACATGCCAAACCTCATCAGATACCTTCAAGGGCTAGAGCAAATTGGTGTTCGAGACTTTTGGATTGGTCATGTTCATCGTGGCGGCCCTCCTGTTAGGGATAAAAGCAGCAAATACTATGTTCCCTATGAAATGTACCAATGGCCAGCTTACCCTGACTATACAGCTGGGGCTGCCTATGTCATTTCCAGCGATGTGGCTGCCAAAGTCTATGAAGCATCGCAGATGCTGAACTCCAGTCTGTACATAGATGATGTGTTCATGGGCCTGTGTGCCAATAAAGTGGGGGTAGTGCCACAGGACCACATATTTTTTTCTGGGGAAGGTAAGGCTCCTTATCATCCTTGCATCTATGAAAAGATGATGACATCTCATGGACACTTACAAGATCTGCAGGAGCTCTGGATGGAGGCCACAGATCCTAAAGTAAAGAACATCTCAGAAGGATTTTTTGGTCAAATATACTGCAGGTTAATTAAGATAATTCTCTTCTGCAGATTGATTTACAGGAGTCCGTACCCTTGTAGGGCTGCATTTGCTTAACAGCACTTGAATACTAGTATTCTCTGTCATTGAGCCAAACTTGGAGGGGAAAAAAGTCTGCAAACATTTCTCTACACCCTAAGTAAAATGAACTGAAAGCAAAAAGATCATTTAAGATCCCAGGGAATTAAAATATTTCTTTGATTACAGAAACTATTCAATGCAACACCTAATTCATGGCTTAAATTCATGTCAAGAATTTCAGATTTTAAAAGATTTAGATCATAAGCAAAGGTAAAAGTAAAGCAAAATTCAAGTTCTCACTTGGTGCCACATGCGTCTTTGAGGTATGAAGAGCAATTGGGATGTCTTAGTATCAAAATGATGGGGGAAATGCCTAACAGATGTATAACGGAGCATTTCTAAGAAATTAATGTCTTTAGAACAAAGATTTCAATTTATTTTTATTAAAAAGTACTTGGTGGAGGTGGGCAGATGGTATAGAAGAAAAGTATACCAACGTGAAGAAAGTTTTGTTCTAATAAGGACATAGAGGAAAATGTCTACAGTCTTGTTATGGTTGAATCACTTAACACTGGCATTCCTATAAATATTTATCTAGACAGTTCTGGCACCATTTAAAATATACTTACATAGTTTTCTCTAATTTTTAATATAAAATTTGAGAAAGTCATCAGCTCTGCTCTCACCAGGATAATCTAAAATTATCAAGCAGGAATAGTTCTTGCCCATGAGAGCCCTCTCTAAAGAGAAATTGCTGTCAACTCCATTAAGCTGGTTTTGATTTAATGAATTATGCCATGGATTTTAAAGAATTAAATATTGGCCTTTGCTTAAGGTAGTTGTTTGAATATTGCTTACATAGAAGAGTATAATAAGGGAAGAGACTTCAAGAAAAGACAGGGCTAGGGCTATAACTCAATACCCAACAAGAAAAGACAAAGTTGCATAAAAAGACTCTTTTCCTTGCAACTTGTGATGTGTTAGCTTGGAGTCCAAATCACAGCAGTGATTACTAGAATCAGTCCATGACCTACCAGCAAGGTCTCATAGGGCACAGATTTTGTTCCAAATTGACTTTTAATTTAAAAGTTTTTAATATGCTACCATGTCTAAATAATCCATTATTTGGCTAAATAACTATCAGTGATGATCTTTTAAGTCTTTCAAACATGGAAGCAGAGCAAGAGTAGTAGAGAAACTAACCAAACGAGGCTAAACGTTTTGGTAAAGCTGCATATTATTTGTAACCAGCGGTGATTTTACAAAGTAGGATGAAAAATGTGCTGGAATGTCAACAATGCACAAGCACAGAAAGGACTAAGTGACGTCCATGGATGGAGACATGCAATGCAGGCCAAAACAATGACTTCAGCAAAAGCAAATGGCCCGTTTAACAAACTTCAGACAGAGACACATGTTAGAGAAAAGATCATCTATCATTAGGATGGTATTGGAAAAAAAGTAAAACAAAGCAAAACAAAAAACAAAACAAAATCTAAAAATTTCTCAGAATACACAACTAAATGATACCTGTGTTTTTGCAGGTAGATTTTTTTTTAATGTTTACAGAAATCTTTGTGAATTTTTCTACTATGATATTTGAAGCTTGTTTACACTGCTTGGGTAATTTCTTACTAACCTCAAGATGTGGTGTTAAACATTCTTAAGATAGTTATTTTTAGGATAGATTCAGGGTTTTAGATTATTATAGTTCAGATTTTTCTGATCCATTTAAATAAAAAACTAGGAAACAAAGGTGTTATTTGACAAGCAGTTTCATAGCTAACCAACACTCACCAGTTGGCACTTTGATAACTGCTGGCTTTGGGTTTTATGTGCCCAAGTTTCAATTTTGAGCTTTGAAAAGTTGCCACTGATTAGAAAACATAATTTTCTTGTGGCCACTGAGGTGGTCTTGTTTACACTCAGTACTCTATGAAGCAGTTATTTATTTGCTTGATTGAGCTCTCTTGAACAGTGTTCATCCTTTTTATTTTTGCTTAGAATAGAATAGAACCGGTTTGAAGCTAAAGGAATATGAAGGTACTTTGTGTCTTTTGGAATTGTTAGATTATTCCACCAACAGACCCAACGGCCTGAAAAGTGTGTAAACAGAATTATTCTAGCCTTTTAAAAAGGAAGAAAAACCTTGGTGCTGAAATGCAGTGTTGTTTTCGAAATGAAAAATAAAATAGAAAAGGAAAACAAACTACTGGTCCCTGAGTAAAAGAAAAACATGTCTATATACAGTATTATTGTTAAAAAAACTTCTTAATTCTTGATTGGTTTGCATATATTATTCAGCTATTAATTTTATACCAAAATGTTCGATATTTGTATTGCTTGAGTTTCAATCTTATATGGCAAAATAATTAGGAGGTCTAAAAAGTCTACGCTTTCCAATAAATTACTTAAAAACCATCAACAATGTATTTAGACTCCTGTGTGGGCATCATTTTGTACATAATCACCCTATTTTTGACACTGTCTTCTTTGTTTTCACATTGCTGCTCTGCTCAGTTTAGAGAATTTATTATAGAGCTGTAGGAAGAGGCCACTTGTTCGTCCCTGCCACCCAGAACCAAAATAACCACACAGAAACTATATTAATTAAAACACTGCTTGGCCCATTAGCTCTAGCTTCTTATTGGCTAACTCCTATGTTAATTTAACCCATTCCTATTAATCTGTATATCGCAACGTGGCAGTGGCTTACCGGCAAAGATTCGGCATGTCTGACTCTGGCAGCTCCATGGCGTCTTCCCTGACTCTGCCTTCTTCTTCACAGCATTCTGTTTTGTTTTCCCCACCTAGCTCTGTTCCCCTACAGCACTGCTATAGGTCCAAAGCAGCTTCTTTATTCATTAATGGTATCCAGTGTGGGCATCATTTTGTATATAATCACCTTCTTTTTGACACTGTTCTCTTTGTTTTCACATTGCTGCTCTGCTCAGTTGAGAGAATTTATTATGGGGCTGCCTATCAAGGTCTGCTTCTGTGCTTCTGGGGAAATACTATTCCTTAATCAATTATTCAAAATGGCATGAAATAAAGAACACACAGCTAAGATGCCATTTAAAGAGGTTAGACTTCATTCATGGGCAGAGTAAAAGAAGAGTGTGGAAGTATCTGCATTACTCGGGTGTAGCAGAATTTTGTACTTGGAAGGTACTGGGGTACACCTGAGATGTCTGTACTTCATCACTTGGAAGAACTAGTTAACTTAAAGTAAATTTTTGCAGTTTACCTGAACATCATAGCTACAATGAGAGTAGGCCCTGTGATCTCTGGATGTGCTGATTCTCCATTCTTCCAAGAAGGCTTTAGATGTCTCCCCTGCTATTTCTTCCAGTCAGTTATGTGTCTGTATCAGAACAAAATTTATTAGCTTCCCTCACACTGTTCCTTTGCTCTGCACCTCAAATTCTGCTTCCTCTGGGGAACCTAAACTCTTCCACCTGGCTTTAGAAGCTCCATGGATATATCCCCTGTAAGTTTACTCTGCTTACTGCTGACAGCGTCACAAATTCCTTTCTATCCCTTGATGTTGTTGGGTTCCTTTGTCAAGAGCACTATTTCTGTTTTATGCATCCGAAGGGGAGTGCTCTCAAAAGCCCTGGTTATAAGAATCTGGAAGAGGTAAGTTTATGTTAATGACCCATACAAGGTCACTGCAGACCTCCTGTACTTTCCTCTCCCCCTGCCAGGCCACTGGGAAAGTGTGGCACACCTCCAGTTGTTTCTGTCTGTCCCTCTTAACTAATCCCCATTTCCTGTAATAATCCATGTGTCCCTGTACAGGTCATTGTCCAGCACCTGCCTTCTGGACCCACAGTCACACCTGTGACAACTGCTACTAATTGTCCCATTTTTTTCCTTAGCTATAATGTAAATTCTGACATAGAGATTCAGCATATCCAATTACATAGTAATATTATTCTGTCAACATATTCACCTATGTAAAGATTATTCAGATCCCTTCCTGGGTACTTTCTGATGTCAGTATTTGCTTATAGTACTTAAAATGTGTACTTTATGCTTATTAATCTTTTATTAATTTTACAAATCGTAATATTTTACACTCAAACAGTGTGTCTATAAAGTTAAGCACCAATAACTTTCTATCAGCTATTTGTCACAATTCAAATCTAGACTATCAAGAATAAATAGGAAATTCATATCAAATAATATAGCTAAGACTGGAACACAACGTTATGCAACATTATAACAAAATGCAAAAGCCTTGTAGATTCTTTAATCTCATAATGAATTTGGCTAATTTTGCATTAACAATGTTTCACATGAACATAAACTTTTCATCAACAGTTTCATATTTTTCTTCTGTCTTTCTTATGACAAATATGATTTAATGGACTACTATAAATTATTATGGTACAAAATTAAATTATTGTATGTATATATACTATACAATAATTCATCAACTAACCTAAACACAAGAGTCAGGCAGGGTTACTACCGCAGTGATGAAACACCATGGCCAAAGCAACTGGGGAGGAAAAGGTTTACTTGGCCTACACTTCCACAGCACTCTTTATCATTGAAGGAAGTCAGGACAGAAACTCACTCAAACAGGGCAGGAACCTAGAGGTAAGAGGATGACTCCTGCTTACTGGCTTGTGAATCATGACTTGCTCAGTCTCCTTTCTTAAAGAATCCAGGATCACCAACCCAGGGATAGCACCACCCTCAATGTCCTGAGCCTTCCCCCATCTATCACTATTTAAGAATATGTTCTACAGTACTGGCTTTGTGGGAGCCTAGCCTGTTTGGATGCTCACCTTCCTAGACCTGAATGGAGAGGGGAGGACCTTGGACTTCCCACAGGGCAGGGAGCCCTGACTGCTCTTCAGACTGAAGAGGGAGGAGGAGAGGAGTGGGGGGAGGGGGAGGGGGAGGGAAATGGGAGGCAGGGAGGAGGCGGAAACTTTTAATAAAAAAAAAAAGAATATGTTCTACAGCCTTGCCTACAATCCAGTCTTACGAGGCATTTTCTCTGTTGAGGTTTCTTCCTCTCAAATGACTACAGCTTGTATCAAGTTGACATAAAACTATCCAGCATAGCATGTATCTGAAACTATGAAAGTAGGTATGTTTCAAGATAGAAAAATTCTGTAAGGTAAATTCATTTATGGAAACAACAGAATAATACATCATTGCCAAGTGGTGCTCTTTGGAGGACATGACATTAACATTTTATGTTCAGAAATTCTCAAGTTGGGCTATTCACTGTACCTCAAGGAACATTTTTTTTTTGCTTGTTTAATTTTTTGCTAGTTTAATTTACTATTTTTATATATGCATGTATGGTCTCTGTCATGTTTATGTGTGTGTGGATGTGTGAGTGTGTTCATGTCTGTGAGTGCTGGCATGCAGCACACATCAGATCAGAGGACTCCCGTAAGTGCTAATACTCTTGCCTTCCTCAAAACTTGAGAGTGGGTCTTTTGTTCATTACTGCATACAACAGTGCTGGCTCACAAGTTTCTTGAATTTTCCAGTATCTGTCTCTAACTTTGCCTTAGACATTTCAGGAATTAGAGGTGCCCACCACAGCATCCAACATTACATGGGATGTAATATCCATATGTCCTCCTCATATATAGACAGCAAGAGCTTTGTTTACTGAGCATCAGGGATACATTTTACTACAATAGTTGGAAAAACAACACTTTTTTTTGCTTGAATATAACTGACAGTGAATGGATATAAAATATTCTATTTTACTAAAGAAACCATCTTTTGGAAGCTTGTTAAAATCCAACCACAGACCTTTGTGATAAAATTATCTCAAACATTATATTAGTCCAGGTTCTCTAAAGGAAGTGGATAGAATGAATATATATATATATATATGTATATATACACACACATATATATGTATATGTATATATGCATATACGCACACACACACACACACACACACACACTTCTAAAGAGCTCCTAATCTTCAGTCTATTTAGGAATTCTTAAGAAGTTGGTACTTATACCAGCAAAGGAAACCCTTAAAAATAAGTTCAATGAACTTGCCATGTAATGAAAGCCAAGAGATTAAAAGGCAAAGTTATATCCATCCATGTCCTTTTCTGTGGGTTGCCACCATGTCTTAGTCACTCTTCTATTGCTCTAAAGAGACACTATGACCACAGCAACTCTTATAAAAGAAAGCATTTATTTGGGGATGGCTTACAGTTTCAAAGATTTAGTTCATTATCCTCATGGTAGAAAACATGACAGCATGCAGGTAGAAAGGATAGCTGAGAACTCTACATCCAAATACACAGGCAGTGGGAAAAGAGAAACTCTGAGCCTGTCACAGGTTCTTGAAACCCCAAAGCCCAACCCCAGTGACCTGCGTTCTTCAACAAGGCCACACCACCTAATCCTTTCAAACAATGATCAAGCATTCAAACCTATGAGCCTATGGGGCCCATTCTCATTCAAATCACACACCAGAGGGTATGGCCCAGATTTAGGGTTGTATTCTGGGTTCAAATAATCTGATTAAGAAAATAGCCCCCTGAGATGGTGTAGGAGGTCCTTCTGTCTATGTGTTGTTTTTATTGTTTAATGAATAAAGAACTGCCTTGGCCTATAGCATGGGAGCAGAAAGGAGTAGTTAGAGAGATGCGATGGAACCACTGATGGAGATAGACATGCTGAAACTTTGCTGGTAGGCCACGACCTTGTGGTGATATACAGATTAATAAAAATGGGTTAAATTAATAAGTAAGAGACAATAAGAAGCTAGACCTAATGGGCCAAGCAGTGATTTAATTAATAGAGTTTCTGTGTGATTATTTCAGGACTGAGCAGCCAGGAATGAACAAGTGGCCTCCTCCAACAAATTGGCACCCAATGTGGGCCACAAAACCATGATCCTGAGATTAAGAGTCTCATGCTCTTCCTACAAATTTGTGCCCAGGTGGCCAACTAAAATCCACTTAAAAACCTGAAAGAGCTTAATTCTAGACACAAAAATATGGAGTTTAACACAGCTTCCTGCTGTTTACTGGCAGAATGCCGCAGCTCCTTTAAGAGAGATTTTCCTAGGCAGAGGCAGGCGGATCTCTGAGTTCGAGACCAGCCTGGTCTACAGAGCTAGTTCCAGGACAGGCTCCAAAGCCACAGAGAAACCCTGTCTCAAAAAACCAAAAAGAGAGAGAGAGAGAGAGAGAGAGAGAGAGAGAGAGATTTTCCTGACTCAGCGGCAGAAAAAAAAAGCTACACCATTTTGAAATGCTGGCTTTCTGGGCCATGCTGCCAGGGCAACCTCTGGCTCTTCCAAAAGACCGAATATTTAGATGTGGGTTTTAAGCAGCATACTGCAGCTTGTTTGATGGAAACTTAGACCAGCTGTGTACCTGGAAGTGGGGCAGTGTACATGGTGCTCAGAGGCAGCGAGCAGCTCTGCCACGCTGGACTTGGTGGGGCAAGCAGAAAATGTTGTATTACCCCTAGCAATGATGCAGATTAAGTTTTTGGGAAGTGCTTAGCAATTTAAGAAGCTCTCCTGGAAGTAAAGAAATATAGATACACAATAGGAAAAACTCAGACATAAAAGACCTCTAGCTGGGTCACAGTAGGCTTGGGAGAGAGAAGAAAAAGAGTATAGAGAGTCATACAGAGTACTGATAGTCACAGATTAAAAAGGAGTAAAGAAAAATAAGTCCCGTAATAATGGAAAATTCAGAGACTCTGGATTATGTATATTATTGTGTTATCTTTTAATTTTTTACTATGAATAAGCTAAGTACAGACAGACATTTCATTGTATGAGCTGCTAAACTAAACTAACATGTTAAAGGTATCATAACTTCCAAATTTGGGTCTAAGGATATGTTGCCTTGGAAAAGAGGTTCTTCTCTTGGTTCCAGATAGGATGAGAATCTGTGGATTGTTTCCAGACTGGTGTAGTTTGACAGACCAAGACCTCCTGAAAAGTCACCTTAAACACTCCTCAAAATAATTTGCCCAAAAACAGCAGGGAGAAGTTTGCACAGAACTATGCTCATATTCCCAAATATTGCCTATAAATGTTTTTTTTACATTTACAGGGGATATGCTATAGAGATTTACATTGGTATGGATCTTGGTTTATTGATACAAATTTAAGGTCAATTTTGTTATACTGTATATATGTATTTCTGATCTTGATTAAGGTATTGTGTTTGTCCAACTCATTTAAAAATTCACTGTATAATTAAGAAATATAATAGTCAAGTATGTAC
>NW_004949141.1:1031155-1040984 GCF_000317375.1 Microtus ochrogaster
AAAAAAAGATGTTGACTGTCTAGGGATCAGGTCATTCTGTTTGGTTTTTATATCCCTCCTCTGATGCATCTCCTTTTGATGAGCATTTACTAAAGCAGTACCAGGAGTGTGTCCTGCTATGACTGACCTGACCATGCTGTTTCTGGAGGGCTGGGGAGGACTTGGAAACTTGCTGCAAGAAAAGTGGTTTAATTCTGTAAGCAGAGCTTACTGGGCTGTCTTAGTAGGAACTTGGAAGGCAGTGCTGAGAGCAACAGAGACTGTGCAAGCCCCACTGAAAGACTTTGGTAGGAAACAATGCATTTGAAACTGGGTGAAAGCCCATTTTTATGATATTTTGACAAAGAATATTGTTGTTTTTTGCTCCCATTTGAAGAATTTGTCTAAAGCTAAATTTTAAAGAAATGGACTAAATTCTTTCGCTTAGAAGAGTTCATAACAGGCTAATATTGACTTTGTTACATGATTATAGGTTACTATATGATTCCAGGTCTACAACAACAAAAAAGAGCAAATGAGATGGAAAGAAATACAAAATGCACCATTTACAAAGAAAGGACACTGCTGCAGCCAACGTTTGTAAAGAGGTAAAGAGATTAAGGGAAACCTGATCTGTGGTGAAATACAGGAAAGGACACCCTCAGGCAAGACCCCAGCCAGATAACATTCCAACCTTGTGGCTCCAAAAAAGGCACAACCAACACCTGCTGCCAAGGTGACTCAAGGAGCCAGGGGCCATCCCAAAATGGCCACCATACTTGGCGGTGACATCTAAATACTGCTGGCTTTAGAGTCACAAAACATACGTGAGTAAAAGAGTTGGGGAATCTTCATTCATGGTTTCAGAGATCTGCTGTGGCCAAATGTGTGGCAGGAACATCCCTACCTGGATTCCCTAAGAGGTCCTATCTGTAGGGGTGAAGTCTGAATTAGAGACCCCAAGACGTAGGAAATGCCAGAGCTATGGGTTATCTGTCAAGGAGTCGCACACGCAGAACCAGTCCAAGAGAAAAATGTATGTTGCAGGCAGCAAAGCTGAAAGGGCACAGTCATCTAATCCCCTTTACATCCACAAGGAGTCACACATAGGATTTGACATTTGCTCTGCTGGGGTTTGATCTTGCTTTGGTCCAGTATTTTCTTACTATATTCTCATTTCTCCCCTTTGCAATGCCAATATATATTCTGTTCTCTGATCTATTAGAAATATGCAATTTGGTTTTTGATTTTACAGTGAGTTACAGCTAAGAGATTGCCTGGATTCTCAGAAAAGATTTTGTACTTTTAAACAGTTATGAAATGGGCAGAGGCCTATGGGAGACAGAGAGTAGAATGTGGCATGTTGGTTGAGAATGACCCATAGATGCAGATGTTTGAATACTTAGTCCTCAGTGGGTGATATTGTTTGGGAGATTTAGTCGGTGGAGCCTTAATTAGAGGAAGTATGTCATTGGAGACAGACTTTCACAAAGTTTAAAGAAATGGCAGAAGCTGTTTAGGGTTCACTTTCTGTTTCCTGCTTGAAGTTAAAGATGTTGTAGCCACTGTGTGGCCCTGCCTGCTGTCATACTTCCCCACTGTGACTGATGGTGATGGACTCTTTGTCTTCTGGATCCAGAGCACAAACGAGTCCTCTCTCCCATAAATCACCTTGGTGATGGTGTCTCAGCAACAGGAAAGCAAACTTATGCAGAAGTCAAACGGCTACTAAAGGTGACTACCAGTAGAATCAAATTCTGATAGAGATTTTGTGTGGACAGGAAGCTTTGTTTTTTAATGGCTTCTCCCATATAGTTTTGGTCTTTACCCTCTCAGCATAGGCCTTCTGAGCTGCTTACAACTCACACACCATTCACCAAAAAATAGCATTAAATATATGCAAATGATATATATCTTGGGAATAAGAACCTTTAAAAATATTAAAAAAGCAATAATCCATTTAATATTAATATCAGTTCTGGGACTTGAATTTTTGACCTTGAACAGTATAGCAAGTTCCTGATCTTGTTTTATCTTTATATAAACTATATTTATGGTTTTTTAATTCTTTGAAAATTTTACACATGTATAAACCCTATTTTGACCACACCCACACCCACTACTCTCATCCAGATCCCGCAGCCCCAACTCTATGTCCTTTAAGTTTTATAACTAATAAGTCATTGAATCCAATCAGTGCTGTTCATATGCTTATAGATATAGGACCATTCTGTGGGGCACGGGCAACCCATCAGCAGCCACCCCCAAAGTCAAATGACTTTTACTCGGTAGCCATCAACCTCCCTATAGCTAGCTGCTCAGGACCCCATCCACACTGAAATTTTGATTGGTGTGTGTTCATGTGGGCTCTGAGCCCATGTGTGTTCAAGAAAACAGAACTTCACAGGTTTTTACACTGATGTACAGGCTTCATCATTCAGGAGATGCCCTCTTGGGCTTGCAGAAATGCCTTGGCACAGACTCAGTTGTGTCATCCTGTGGAGCTGCTGCTGGTGGTGGTGTACATGCCAGACAGGTGGGATGGGGACCAGAAAGGGACTTCTCTCTCCATCAGGCTTAACATACTAAGAGCCTCTTGGGTGATGTATGGGGATGTTTTCAAAAGAGTCTTCAGAAAAAAAAAAGCTACCATGTATACCAATGCTTGTATAAGGTTCACAAGAATTACTTGTGTTCGAATACAGTGACTTTCACAATAGCCCACAAGGCACGCAGATAGCCCTCCCACCACTCCCCTCCCCATACCACCCAGCTCTGGCTCTCTTGAACTCACAGTACTGTAGCTGAGGTAAATCTTGTATTTTTGCTACTTTTGATACTCCTGCCTCAGTCTCCCAAATTTCAGATTTTAGATCTAGATTAGACCTCAGGCCTGTAATCAGGCTTACCTGTTTAATTTTTAATTCCAGTCAACCTACCAATGTGAATTTATAATCACTGTCGTGAACTCTAATTTGAAACATTCTTACCGAATGAAAATTCGAACACAAACCTGGATGAGAGAGGTAGCCCATGATGGAAATTCCTGAATACTTTCTAAATTAAAAGTAAGTGGGGGTAAGAATTCTGTAGATTAGTTGTTTCCTTTATCACTGGGCTGGTACAATGGGTTAGACGTAATCTAATAGAGTACTTAGTACAAGGGAAGATTCCAGAGGTGGACAATTTGCTGCCCTTTAGCCCCTACCTTGTGAGGATAAAGTGAAATACTGCCGAGCCCTCTGCAAGCACGAGACAGTAGCTACCTACTCCGTGATAGCATGGAATCAAATTTCTCACAAGTCAGTCTTTCAATCATCTATTTTCTGGTCAGGATGAAAGATGTATGATAATGGCTATGAAACATCCATCTGCTTATGATCTACAACATCATGACAGATACCACTAGTGAGCTGTTGGGGGAAACCTTGAACTACCCTTCCTAAAAGCTCTGAAGAAGAGAGCATACTTGAGTAAAAGCTTGCTTGTTAAGTAATAGACCACAAAGACTGACCATAGATGAGCCACTGGTGATACTTGCTGTCTCTGTTGCTGTTTTCACTGACCTGTGAAACGATACTGCCTCAGAGCACAGTAGCCATGCTTTCTGGTGGAATCCTCTGACTTCCCCCTGGAAACTGCGACCTCATTCCCTAGGTAAAGACTAGAGATAGGAGAGTCTCTGCGGGAGCAAGTTCCCAGCTGTGCAAGCGATACTAGCTTATTGTTTTGTGGAAACACCGAGTCATTGCCCACTTTCCTGGTAAATCCCTCGGCAGTGTCCTAGGCAATGGGAACGGAAAGTGGAAATGAGCACTAACCTCTAAAGGAATAAAATTACTGAGCCAGAGGAAGAACCTAATGTTTTTCATTCAGAGGTTGGTGGAAAAGTGGGAAAAGAGGGCTTTGAAGGACTGGTTAAGAGGAGCTAATTCTGCTGGCTGACTGATCAGCTGGGAATCTGCTCCCAAGATAGACACGCTGAGTAGTTTCTACACTGAGCATGAGAGCAAGAGGAAGAAAAAGATCCAAAATACTGTGAGAGAAAGAACAGAGATTAAAGAGGAGAGGAAGAGAGAAAGGGAAAGCCAGATGGGGGAGGGAGAAGGAAAGCAAGGGGCAGATGCAGAAGGAGAGATGCTGCTCCTCCCCCCCCCCCCGCTTCCCAGCAATTCCAGTAGTAAAGAGATTCCTCCTCCTCCCTTTTTCACCCTTCTCTCTGTTTTCCCCTTCTTTGATAGGATTCCTCTATGTAATTCAGGCTGGCCTTGTACTCCTGCCTCAGCCTTCCATACTGGACTATAGGCATGTGCCAGCACACTCCGATCCTCTTCCTTTAAATGGCTTATCTCTGGCATTTTGTCACAAGGACTCACATCGGAGACCTTTCCTCCCAAATACACCACCGGGAAGAGGGAAATTTAGTAATTATTCAGTGTTTCTTACTTAGAATACCTTTCCATCTTGGCTCCTATTTTCAGTAACTTCATACAGTTGATCATTTGATTTACAAGTGCAAGAGAATGCTTGGCTGATAAGAGATTCACCTGTGTATGCTATGAAAGTTTTATCGCCATTGATTAATAAAGAAGCTGCTTTCAGCCAATAGCTTAACAGAGTATAGCCAGGCTGGAAGATATATATGTGTCTCATATAATCACTTCTTCGAAGGTTTTTGATTCTCCATTATCCTAGAAGTTCCAAATTCAATTTGCTACACATTCCTTTTCTCCAAGTCCTTGACCCTGTGAACATGACCTCTAGTGCCATGTCACCTCAGTGTGGTCTAAGTATCATAAGCACTCCTGTCACCATGCATGAACGTGAACAGGTGAGATTCCTGAACCCCACTCCAGCCCTCCTTCACTGAAATCTCCGGTGAAACCCACGATTTGCATCTCAGGACTGTGGCATGCTCTGAGAACTCTTCAATGAGCTTGGCTGGGCAGCGTCTGGGAGTCACCGGCTGTTCCATTAGCTCTGAGACTGAGCAGACTTTGACACACTTACGTTATGGCTGTGATTTCCACCTTTCTTCTGTTTCATTGAGTGTTTTCATACAGCGATAAGAGGGTGCCAAACAAACCACAATCAAAACTAGTTTTTCTAAAATAGCATATCTGATATGCTGCCTTTCTGTACCTCAGCACTTCAGGGGCACCCCTTGTTAGGAGCATCAGAGAATGCAGTTACTGCATTTCCAGAAGGAGAAAGAAATATTTCTAAGACCTGGTCCAACATAGAGAAATGCAGTTAGTAGCTTTATAGATTTGCCTACTAGGTATCCAAATTGTTTATTAAGAATACAGGGAAGTTGACTAGGCAATTAGACCTGGTCTCTGCTGTTAGTCTGAACATTTGAGGTGCCTATTGAACATATCGAAACTGATGTGGACCACCAAGTTCTTCCTGCATCCCTCAGTCCCTACCTGGTACTGGATAGGACTCCTGGCTGGCATACCTTGTCCCCTACCCTAAATTTCTTCAGTCCAAGGGCTGGGTTGCCTTTTCCTCAGCTGCCCTTTCCTCTAGAAATCCAGCTTTCTTTTTTTATTTCCAAACTAATAGGGCATCATGCTTCAGTACTTACAATGAAAACATGCTCTTATCCACATGATGTCTAGATCTGCAGGAAACAGTAAGCTGGAATCCTCTCAGTGACAAATAGAAAAGAATGAAGTCAGAAAACAGCAGCTGATCCTCCAGCAAGCTCAGCACTAGCACCAGCTCACCAGCTGACAGCTAATGCTGCTAATCCATTTGATTCTAGAACTGTATGTCATTGACAATGGAAAGATGTAGACAGCCTAGATGCACGCCCCAGGGCAGAAAACATCCGTGAGAATGGAGCCTGCTGACTCATGGCTCAATAACATGTTCTAGAAGCCAGCCACTGCACATGCTGAGTAGGAACTCTCTGTTCCTAGAGGTGGTCACCAAAAGATCCCGGAGGGAATCCCAGATGCTCTTGGTGTGTCCCTGAGCCACCAGAACCCACCGTTAAGCCCCAAATCAGCTGACTAAACTATGGATTCCTTGGCATGATCTGAGCCCTGCTGAGTCTAATTCCCTGAGGTGGTGCCCTGGGAAATCTGCAGTAGTAGCCAGTCACCAGGTGATTTGCCCAGACTAAAGATTGAGACCAATGACTTCTCAAATGCTCAGTCTGCTTCTGCCCATGTCAGGAAGCCATGAACTCTTTCCTGTCTTAGGAATTAAATTGATAACATAATTATACTCTCGAGAGGCACAGCAGATATGAAGTGGACGGTAAGGTGTCTTAGTCACCATTATTTGTTAAGTGTCCCCCAAAGGATTCATACCTACTTGGACTATGAGGAAATCATTATGGAAATGCAATGCTCTACACCAGAAAGGGAACAGCAAAATGTGCCCAAATGGCTAGACCAAAATGTTTGGTTGAAAGCTTCACCTCAGCCGCTAACATCCTTAGATCCAAAGAGTCTGGAGTGTTTGGGTGAAACTTTCCATTCCAGGCCCCCTCCTCTGGGAGTTACCTCAGTCCAGACTCCACCTCAGGGAAAGCAAGCCAATCGGTGACCCCTCCTTATACAGGGTCAAGACTACTCCCACAGGCTATTTAAAGTGCCTCTCAGAGAGTGAACCATGGTCTTCCCGGTTCTCCTTTCCCCTCTCCATGGTTTGCCTGTCTTCTTTCCCATCTTCATCCCTAGGAGGGGGGGGGGGGGCCTGGACAGCCACCTGGGAGCGCTGGCGTCCATAGTCCTGACTATGAAATCCATCTAGTACCCGCAGAAACATACTATAAAACTTGTCTGGCTTTCAAATAGAAGCATCAGTACTTGTAAAGAATATTTTGTTGTTCTGTTTTGAGACAACAGAAGGTCCTCACACAACCTAGGCTAGTCTCAACCTTGCTATGAGTTCAAAATGATCTTGCACTTCTGATCTTCCTGCCTCCACCTCTGCATAGCTGAAAAATTACTATTACAGAAATAAATAGATGATAATGGCCTATTACATTCCAGGTATTATTCGTGCCTATCATGTCTCTAATGCACTTAATCTTCATGAGAACTCCTTAAAGTATACATTACAAAGTTTCTTTTATATATTTTTACATTCAGATAGACTAAAGCACTTGCCTGGATTCTCAATTAGTAGTTGTTAGGACATAGATTTGAGTCCAGCCTAACTCGCATCACACCCCAGACTACCTGTGCTCTCCACCTAATGGCTGTAGCATCCTGACTATGCAGTCCCTGTAGTGCTTGCAGAAACTTGCTATAAAAGCTCCAAATTGAATTTGCATAGTTCTTGTTTAGGACAGCCAGAATCTCCAAAGTAAAGAAGGAATAACGATAAAGAAAGGGCTAAAATTTTGTTCCCTGGCTACAAACCTTTCTGGCATTTATCAGATGCTAAAAATTTTGGACAACTAAATACCCAAAGTGTAACTATAAATTACACATCACTTGTGTAATAAAAGCTGGTTTTCCCGATGACAGATGGCAGTGTCCATGACAGGAGAAAATGATTCCTGAGTAGGGTAGTGCAGCCATTATTAGGAAACTCAGGAGCAACAGCCCGGTAATGGAATGTCAGTATGGGAGTTGGGCACAATGAAACAAGAAAAGCGAAACTGGGAGGGTGGAAATGAAGTGAAGAGGACAAACACGCTCATTGTTTCAGCCTATCTGTTTCACTGTGCACTTGCAAAGTTACCAGGGTTGAACCTCAGCTGGAGTTCAGGTCCTGAGATGGGGAAGGGGTATCGGTGCAAGGAGATTCTGACCACCTGGTGGATTGCACTCTATTGGCCCCAAAAAGCTTGAGCCATCTTTATTTATACATACAAATAAATTATATTTGTATATAACTGTTTTTCTATCAAGCTTGCATGAACAGTTTTATTATTGTCTCTTATTTTTTACTTTTAAGAAATACATAATAGTCATTATAAAAGCCCCCATTCTTTCTCTTTGTGCTTCCCCAAATACACTTTCCCATCCCCATATTCTAAACATAGAATTCAGCATTTTTACAACATTAACTAAATATTGAGCCAGACACATCCTGTTTTTGCAGGATTATGTTAACTGTTAGCTACTTGAAATTACAAAGTTAAAAAGTAACAGACATGCTGCAATGCTTTAAGAACAATAATATTCTAACCCAAATGATTCCTTCATGTCTGTAAGATATGCTCTTATACAGTTTCCCTTTCTACAAGAGGATCCCTTGTCCCAATCTCCCTATAAAGGGCAGTCTTTGATAAGCCACTCTTTTCCCATCCCACCACACCGTAGTTCTTTCACCTATATAAGCTCCCATAAATGGTAAATACGGATCTCTCCATCCCATATTTTACATTGCATTTCCCCCACTGAATCATACCAGATCTTACCATTGATTTCATGGGCTTGGTATACAGAGAACTGACTCTCAACAATTGGTACTATATATATTCATGAGGCTTTGTCCCTAGTCTGTGTATGTGTGTCTTACTCTGCTTCCCAGAACTCAGAGACATGGTTAATGTTCCAAGTGTTGTTTTGTCATATGTTCCTATCACTTTCTGACACTACAGTTCTATTAAGTATCATCTGTAAGTATGTTCATGTAGGTCTATGCTTCCTTTCTTTTCTTTGTAGCCTCTGCCTCAAGCTCAATATGCGGCCTAGCAGTAATAGCATAATTGCTAGCTGAGCATCAAAACACTCATGTAGATGTATAATGACGACCTTATTCTCTTTGCACTTGCCCTAACTCGTAACTGTGGCAGAATATAATTACTGAGATGAGTAGCAATTTGTTTGGCATGCAAACATTTATACTTCTGAGGCAACTCTGCCCTCTTTTAACATGAGGACTTAGGGCTTTGTAACGAAGGAAGGTTGTTTTCAAATAAATGCAGCACTTGAGTACTTTCCTTAGACAGACTGGGTTAGATATCATTTCCCTGAGCCAGAACACCCAGGATACAAGTCAAACAAACACAACCTAGTCTAGGTTTCTATTCTAGAGAACTTTGGGGCTGGTTGCTAGGTCACAAATGATGGTTTGTCATGCACTGAAAGTTAAGAATAATCGTAGGAGCCGGGTGATGGTGGCGCACGCCTTTAATCCCAGCACTCGGGAGGCAGAGGCAGGCGGATCTCTGTGAGTTCGAGACCAGCCTGGTCTACAGAGCTAGTTCCAGGACAGGCTCCAAAGCCACAGAGAAACCCTGTCTCGAAAAAACCAAAAAAAAAAAAAAAAAGAATAATCGTAGGGCTCCATGATCCAAGGCAAATGGTCATCTTTGTGCACATGAGCACTGAACATCTTTTCCTAGCCCTACACTTTGGCATTCACACAACCTATAGCTAGTTCATTTCCTATGGGAGGAGATCTGTACTTTGCAGGAAGATTTAGGGAGTTTCTGATCCCTCTCAACCTCATATCTTTGACCTTTGTCAATGCCACATAGGTGGAGACTATATAGCCTTCATACTCTCTAGCCTATATACTTTGGCAGCTGGGTCTATATCCCCTTCCTAGATCATCTACAGGTAAAACAGAGTTGCATATAGAAGTGGTAGAGAGCAGGTGGATACTCAGGTAAGGGGACATTGATAGTCAGCAAGATATTTTACAAACTGGCATAGCTGAATGTCTCAGGTGGCATTTGCTTGACTTGCAAAGTAGTACTGCACAACACACATGCATTCCATTGCCTCCCTATCTCACTCTTCTCTAACAATACTTCATTGCATGATCTTCTTTCTAGCAATATGATGAATTACTACAAATACACACACATGCATGTAATTTTAAGTCTAGGTTTTTTTATTTTGTTTTTTTTAATTGAGAAAAGAAAAAAAAA
>NW_004949141.1:1044890-1047353 GCF_000317375.1 Microtus ochrogaster
TTCCTTCAAATGGAGCCAGGAGAGGCCTGATGTCTTGGTCCAGTCTTGCTGTGACTGACTCTCTGGGTGTATCTCTTCAGTGTAGAAGCAAGAACCTTCCCGTCCAGATATAACTTCTCAGCACCGAAACATAGACACCTGGTAGTCCAATGACCCGCGGACAAAAGGGGGAACTTGGGGGGCAGGGCGGGGACGAGTAGAACACAGGACACCCTGCCGCTAAAGCTGAAGGTGCGCATGCTCCTTTTCGGGGGTTCCTGAGGCCTGCCCGGTAGGCAGGCACTCACCGCTCTGGGTGGGCAGCCCCAGTGTAGGAGCAGAAAACTGTTCCCAAGCAAAGGACCCAGCAGAAAGAGCAGGCTTGGGGGAGGGGGTTGTGTGCAAGAAAGACAGCCCTGCAGAAGGAGCTGGGGGAGAGGGGTCTGTGCTCTCTTCCTGGACAATCCGCCCCTGGATAGCACACACCAGTCCAGATGGAACTCCACAGCACCTAAACAGGGCCGCCTGGTAGCCCAATGATCCGGGGACCTTAAGTCTAGGTTTTAAATAAAGATAAAATATAGTATACATATTTGAGTCCAGCTTATTTTGCTTACAATAATTTTCCAGTTGTATCTATTTCAGTACAAAGACATTATTTTATTTTTCTTTAAGACTACATGAAATCCAATGTGTCTGTGTCTTACATTTTCACTGGTCTATGGTGGTCCATGGCTTGCCTGTTGTGACAAGGTGCAGCAATATACGTGGATGTGCAAGTATCTCTATGCTGTGCCCAGGAGTGATCAATCTGGATCATGTGAGGTCTATTTTCTTGTTTTTGAGGAACCTCCACGCTGAGTTCCATAACATCTGCACAAGCTTTTATTCTCACCAGCTGTGAACAACCATTGCCCTTTCCCCACATCCTCCTGAGCATTTGCCATCACTCTTTTCTGACTAGAATAGGTGGGATATTTTTAAAATAATTTTTTCATGTTTTGAGATTACAATTATATCATTTCCTCTCCCTTTCATCCCTCCCAACCCTCCAATGTACACCTAAGCCCTTGCTTGCTCTCCCTTCTCTTCTCTCTCTCTTTCTCTGTCCTCTTCTCCTCTTTTCTCTCTCTCTCCCCTTTCTACTCTTTCTCTCCCTCTTTCTCTCTCTTACCCCCCTTCTCCCCTTTTTCCTTCCCCTCCATAACCCACCTAATAAATATTTAATTCTATTCTGTACGTTGTGCCTGTGCCTCCCACCTGCTGCCTGCTCTCGCCGGGCTCGCCGGGCCCACTGGGCCTGCTGGGCCCAGCCTCCTGCCACATGGCTGGGGCCAGCCACCTTGGTTTGTGGACCTGCCAGCCACCAGGACCCCACAGCAAGCTGCTCGGGACCAGCAGCAAATCATAACCCAAAATAAACTATTTTTTCCATTTGGAGGAAAACTGCTCTTCCCTTAGAATCCAGTGACACGCAAAGAAATAAAGAGTTTGAATACACAGCTTTGAAATGAATGGACTCATTGCTGAAAATTAATTTTTGTTTTATTAATAAATTTCCTAATTTAATAATAATTTTGGGACAGATGGTTCAGAGATTAGAGTATTTGCTCCATAAGCATGAGGAACAGAGTTCAGATCCCAGAACCCAGCTGAGCACAGTCTTTCATAGGACAGTCACCCTAGCACTGAACAAGGTAGAGACAGGAGGATTAATAGGGCTTGCTGGTTGCCAGCCTTGCCAAAGAATGATAACTCCATGCACAGCAAGAGACCAAAGGTGAGCGCAATATATAGGGACATATGATACCCATCTCTGGCCTCCACAGGTTCACACCCACAAGGTGCATATCATTCTCCCCCTACTTCTTCCCCCACATATACAGGCAAAATAAATAAGTAGGTGTAAGTAGGTGAATTCTTATACCTAATTTAATGTCTTCCAAGTGTTCATTACTGAATTGCCAGGCAAATCTTTCCAAGAACACAAGGTGTAGAGAAAAGCAATGACAATGCAGGCTATCATCATGGAGAAGGAGGGAGCCTGATTTTGCTTAGAAAACCAAGGATGGACCACCAAGGGTGGGGCTAGGAGACCGGGAAGATGGATGGACCTTCACAAACAGCACTTATTTTTTGGCATCCTAATCCACTGACCTGTCATAATCAAGACACTTTGTACAAAAAAAAATTATAAATAGCAAAAATTTATTTCTCATAGTTTCAGAGGCTGAGAAATCCAAAATCAAGGTTTTTTGCAGGCTGTCAGGTAAGGCATGCTTTCCAACAGTTTCCTCTTTTATGAGGGCACAAATTCCATTTGAGAGAGTAGAGAGCTCATTTTCTAAAAGTCCTATTTCTTAATACTATCACATGGGCTCCCACACGGGGAGTCTCCAGATGCCAGCCTTAGACCACAGCACTAAGCTTCATTCTCACTTTGTTCTCAGTATTACTGAGTTTCGTGGTTTAATGTTCTTTTTT
>NW_004949141.1:1047453-1065662 GCF_000317375.1 Microtus ochrogaster
TTGTAGACCAGGCTGGTCTCGAACTCACAGAGATCCGCCTGCCTCTGCCTCCCGAGTGCTGGGATTACAGGCATGCGCCACCACCGCCCGGCGGGTTTAATGTTCTTTATGTCACGAGCTGCCGCAGATTATATATCACTTCCTCCCTGCACTAACCCAGTTTTTGCTACTCCTGGGTTTTCTGACACTGGCACCATTCATACTTGGGCTGGAACTGGTTTGCTGTGGGGTGGGTTAAGTTGTAAGATGTTTAGCAGGTTTAGTAGATCCTTGTTTCTCACCCATTAGATAACCCAAACAAGCCCCTGACAAGTTATGGGACCAAAAAATAAGTAAATGGATATCTAAAGACACTGGAAAGCTTCCCACGGAGAACAACTGAAGAGAGCACAAGCTCGGCAAGGCTGGTAACTCCCTCAAAGTCAGACTGTAAGCATGGTGGTAATATCTAAAACACAACTCTGCTGACTTCCTGGATTTCAGCTTGTCTGTGGACTAGAATGATCTGGTGAATTTTATGAAATGCTAATATCTACAATCCTTTCAAGACCAAAAAATGTCCCTGAGGCACGGGGAGATTTCACATTAGGTCAAGTCCCTAGGCACCCACACCAGAAGATGCAGAGATGTTTGATGGTCATCAGGAGGGACACAAGCTTTATCTACTCTGCCTCAGCCTGTAGCTGGTAAATCCAAACCTTCTCAAGGTCAAGCATTCAGCCCCCAAAACCTCTCCACTGTTGATTTTGAATTCTCTTGTCTTTTGGGAAACAAAGAATCATACACACACATACACACACACCACCACCACCACCACCACCACCATCCATAAGATGATACAGTATGATGATTTAATCAACAAACATGAAAATATTCCAAAATTTTCTTAATTTTTGTGTCAACTAGCACTTTTCAATGTATCCATGAAAGTCAGAAATAGAGCTTAACATGACATTCTTTAAGGGAAAGAAAACTCTAATTAAACTTTACCATTATTAAACTATATTTCAACTTTTGCCTAACAAGCATTTATATTTTCAAAAACTGGCTACTCTACCAGATGTGATTTTAAAATCTTTTTCCATTTTTTCAGTTTGTGTGTAGAATACCTGTGTCCTATAGGCTGTGACAAATGGGGACCTGGATCAGAAAGCCCAACTCCAGGCTAGTTAGGGTCTGTCAAAAGTCAATTTTTCCAGTGTTCCTAAACTAAGGCATATACTCCAGTCACAAAAACAAAAACAAAAAAAAAAAAAAACAAGTGTTGTGGTGAGGTCTATAACTACACAACAAGAATCTTAATAAAAGGTAGTCTGGAGAATATCAGAATAAAGTGGTAATCCCTAGAGACATACGGAATAACTGTGGGAAAGATCTGTGTCCCTGATGTATCCCTGTGAGGGATGCTGATGTATCCATCCCAAACTCACTTTGCACAGCGATGTGGAGGTGGGAGCACGTCTCCATCACTCACTCTCCATTGTACTCATTGAGGCAGTCTCACAGTTGAGCCAGAACACACCAATACAACTAGTCTAATTAGGCAGCTTACTCCTGGGATCCCCAGTCTCCACTCTCAATGCTGGAGCTACAAGCGGACTGATAAGACCACTGTTATTTACATAGGTATTATTATATACATTATTATACACACATGCGCACACACATATGTGTGTATATAGTAAACTCCAGTCTTTATGAATGTTATTGGTATGGCACTAACAATCCTGCTGATGCTTCCCAAACTCACTTTGTTTAGAGACGTGAAGGTAACCAAAGTGGGTTTTCACACACTAGCAATCCTGATGGGGAACTGACACCCACATGCCTAGAGAAAGCTGACGATTCCAAATCGCACTTTCTGCACTCTTCTATTGTAGTCCCGATCTAGGTATAATGTGGGCTTCCTCACTCAAAGGCCCTCACACCTTGTGCTCACTCCAGACCAGGGTCGGGGGTCCCCTTCTAACTCCAACCGCTAATGCAATCGATATGCAGAATACTGAAAAGAAGAAAAATCCCTCTTGTGCCACTCCCTGACAGTCACTACTCCCTCGACATACACACTCCATCGCAGATCCTTGAGAAATACTAACCTGACTTTTGATGAGGGTACAAAAGTCAAGGCAATAGAGAAAGAATTTCATTTCTAACAAACAGTGCTGGAACAACTGGTATTCACATCCAGGAAACAGAACCTTGATGGATTCTTCCCACTTTACGCAAAAAGTAACTTAAATGCATCACAGGTTAAATGAAAAACAGAAACCCTTTGTCCCAAGTTCCTAGCAAAGAGTCTCCTAAACCAAGACTTTCTTAAAAGGTGAGCATCTTTTGCTATTCACTATCAATGCATTGTTGTCATACCAGAGTTTCTGCTGGTGGGGTAATTTAGAGAAGGCCCCTCATAGCCTCAGGATGGGTCTTAGAACCTCAGCCCCACCCACCAGCTCGGCAAGCTGGAGATTAAAACTCTTGCAAAACCTCTTGCGCAAGGAGACTGGGAGACCTTCTCAGTTGGTGAGATGTTCTGGGAGGTGGATTGCCTGGCGAAGGCCGGGAAGCTCCACACCCAGGCTGTATACCTTGTCTTTGATATCTCTTGCACCTGGGACAACTGGAGTTGTGTCCTTTATAAGAAACTAGAATGTGCTAAGCAAGCTGTCTCTCAGAGCCTTGTGGGCCTTCTATCACATTACAGAATCCAAAGCTGGAGGGTATAAGAACCCTACAGTCTGTAGTAGGTCAGAAATACAGGAGACACTGGTCTGTAATTAACTCTACAGAGGAACAGGGTTAGCTCCAGGAAGATAGTATCGGAATTTAATTGAAGGGCATTTAGTTGGTGAATTCCAGAGAGCTAAAAAGTTTCTTGAGGGGGAAAACCTCTCATATTAACGTCAGAAGTGCTGGGTAATCAGGAAAGCCTTGTGAAGTGAGAAAAACTGTCTTGGGGCATAGTCTCTGGAGAAGCTCAATGTAGTTCTGAGGCATGTCCACACAAAAGAAAAGCTGATGCACTAACTAGGCACTGTCTAAATGTAAAACACTTATTATGCAAAAGCTACAACTAAGAAAATGAAAATCGTCACAACTGGTAGAAAACATGTGATCTATCTGATGATGCCTTACATCTAGAACACATACAGAACAATAATAAAAACAAACAGGGCAGTCAATAAGGGTAAAGATTTGGACAGAAACTTCACCAAAGAAGATAATCCAATGGTTTTAACAACATAAATGAGATTCAACATCATTAGTTATGAGGGAACTTCTTTCTGATTATGACCATGATACAACTAAGCCAAATTTGTTGCTTTATTTATTTATTTTGATTTTTTGAGACAGGGTTTTCTATGTAGCCCTGGAACTCATCCTGTAGACCAGGTTGGTCTCAAACTCACAGCAATCTGCCTGCCTCCACTTCCCGAGTGCTGGGATTAAAGGCACACACCACCACTGCCCTGCATCTAAGTCAAATTGAGAGAGAGAGAGAGAGAGAGAGAGAGAGAGAGAGAGAGAGAGAGAGAGAGATTACCTTTTTTGGTGAAAGCATGAGAGTATGAAGCAGCCTGAATTCTCATAAACCATAATTGGAATGCAAAATAGCATTTTGAAAAAGCGATATCTTACATATGTGTTAAGCATATTCTGATTCACGGCCTGCTCAAATCCTGCATGTGAGTATGTGCCGCAGCTTTGATTTTAATTACTAAAAACTAAATGGAACTGAAATTTCCTTTTCTGATGACCACATAAACTAGACCCTCTATAACATGGCATGATATTTAGCAATGCATGAAAATGACTATTTACACAAAAATGTAAGAACAAAAGCCAGGCTCAAAGGCTTCTTAATACAGGACCATGCAGTGGCTCCAAAGAAGACAAATCCTGGGGATCAGCCAGGATTAAGGAAGGGGGAGAGAGATGGACTTCAAAAGGGCCACATAAGGCAATGGGTGTTGCAGAACTACTCTGTATCTTGATCTTGATGGTTATTAAATAATCCCAGGCATTTGCTCAGACCATGAACCGAAGAGAAAAATTAATTAATTAATTTGGGGCTTTATTGTGTAATAGGGAAGAACCAGGCTTTTTTTTTAAAAAAAAAAGAGTAATTTTACTCCATATAAATTTAAAAATAAATCTCCAAAATGGAATCAAAGCAATCATACCATGGCATTTTCCATCTTCTATTACACATGGTTCAAGGGACTTTTGTTGTCATTGTTGTTATTTTTAAAGTTTTAGAATTCTATAAAGGAACTGTAAACATCTTAGTAATTTTGCATGTAAAATTCACTGAATATGTAAATCTGGACTTAAAATGGTTGTTTAGCTGGGCACAGTGGTTGAGAAAGGAGGATCAGATGTTCAGCTGAGGCTGTGCTGGACTACAAAGAGAGCCTTTCTCAAAAATACACAGAAGTCATTCTGGACTCTGTAGATTGTAATTATTTGCCTTAACAAGATCAATTGTACAAAAAAAAAATTCCGTACTCTTGATACTCTGGCATTTGTCACCTCAATGACTGCCCTCCCTAGTGACAGGTAAGGACCTCATTGAGAACATGACTTCCATATGCAAACCAATCAATCCCAACCACCTCCTTAACAAAGTATGCACAACACACAACACACACACACACCACCACACACCATACCAAACACACACAGACCACACCACGCACCATACAAAACAAATACACACACACCACACCACACACCATACCACACAAACACACACACATACACACCACACATACCACACCACACAAACACATACACACACACACACACACACACACACACACATATACACCATGTTCTCCATCCTAAGTCAACCTAAAGCAAAGTACCCAATGGCTAGAGACCACTAGTATGGCCCCAAAGTCCAGAAGAATTATTCAGACTAGCCATCCCTAAATTCCTTCTTATGTCTCTGGTCCAGCTGCTCCCTGCTCCTAGGGCATCTGCCTTCTGATTCAAACTAGGATCTCCCCTGCAGTCCCTTGCAGCATGGAGTGAGCGCTTTCTGTAACTCATGAGTGAGATGAACTTCGGTCTTCTCTGAGGCATTAAGAACTCCCACACCATGGCCCACATGCACATTCTCGGGAGAGCTGCATAGCCTTTCCTTTCTTTCTACATGCATGCAAGCACAGTTATTCTCATTCTTTCAGGAAAAGCATGCTTCAGTTAGGATTTATGTTTGTTTTCTTTTGGTATTAATTTTTTGTGTTTAGTTTTGTTTGTTTGGGATGCTTTTTGTTTTGTTTTTGAGATAAGCTTAGACTAAGCAGCACCTGGCCAGCTTGATTATCTGCTCTTTCATTTATAAAAGAAATATTTTGTATTTTCTGACACACACTTGATTATTGATTGGCTGATCAACTGATGATTTGGCTTGGTTTGGCTGGTTAGTTTTTGAAACAAGGGCTCATTCTTAGCCCAGGTTGCTCTCAAACTCTCAATTCTCTTGCTTCATTCTCCCAAGTTCTGGGACTGAAAGAGTGTATCACCAAGCCTGGTCCCGTGCTAGGTTTGTTATTATTATGAAAGAAAAATTTTGAAATGTCCATGGACTTTCTAGAGATTTTTAAAAATGCCTTATTGACTTCACAGAAGTTTTGTGAGGCAGCTGTGAGTGCGGTTTTTCCAAAGTGTCTGACCAACACTAAGTGTCCACGCAGTCACCCCCTGCATCCATGAGGAGAGGACCTGGCAGTCACCGGACTAACCCATGGCTACCTGACTCACATGACATTGAATATAAAAAAAATTCCTTCGTTCAATGTATGAAAAGAAGGTTATTCACTAAGGAGTAGGCTGGGTAGGAAGGGAGGTGGGGAGGATCTAGGAGGAACTGAGAGAGGAGGAATGTGATCAAAACATAGTGTATAATTTTTTTCCCAATAGAAAATAAAATGAACTGGGCAGGGAACTAGTAGTATTAGAAGAGGAGAGTGAGGTACGAAGCAAAGTACCATGATTTAGAATAAAATAAGGAAGACAACCTAATAACTGGTGCCGTCATTTAAAAGACAAAATATGTTTTGACACTTGATTCACACACAGTAACTTTAAATTCTGTGTTCCATATGCAGTAAGATACCAAGAGAATATATAGTCTTGTGTGTTGATAAAATAGAGCCTACAGGTCAGCTTGCATTAAAGAATTATACCAAGGTTCAATGCCCTATGCTGTACTTCCTCCACTGAACTACTGGGTGGACCGCATAACTTTTCCACATGCAGTTGTTATCCCTGTAAAATTAGGATAATTCCACCAGTAAAGAAGTAGTTAAAAGGGCAAATTCTAGAAGCAACCTTGCTAGATTTGAATATTAAATTCTTTCATTTATATATTGTATAGTTGGTTATATTTGCCTTTGAGAAGGAGGGAATTGCACAACACCTACAGTTTTAAAATCTCTTCTTTTGTAAGTCTGAAATAATAAAATAGTACGTATTTAAAGGATTGATGGGAGAATTGAAAGTACATGTATTTGCAGATAACACAACATAATGTGTTATTTCTCAATGTTCTTGTCACAGTGATTCAAAGACACAGTAAATGAAAAACAAACCCTCAATAGCTCTGTGATAACAGTAAAACATGGTCTTTACCCTCATAAAATTTATCTATACATGAATAGGACAGAAGATATAAGAAAAGCCTGAAAAAGAATGCTAACAGTGTTAGAATAACCAGTACTACTCACTCCTAATTCAAGACATAGAAAAGAGTGGTTAGTAATCAAGGGAATAAAACATCAACAAATTTATATTTAGGGGCATTCCTACTGTTACCAAACAAAATCAAAGTTTTTCAAGCAAATTTGGTCAACATGCTAAAGAACAGAGGAAAAGGCTCCCAGAATACATTAAAAGATCAATTGTACAAAAAAAAATCTGTACTCTTGATGCCGTATGTAAAATACATAATTTCTATGGGGCACTGGGGTCTAAGATAAAGAATATTTTAAGAGTAGAAAATACCAATATCTGAAACTGAGAAAGCACTGGGTTTTTTTAAACAGAAGATTAAACACAATAAAAGACAGGATCAGTGGTCTGAAAACAGGGAAGAGAAGGGAGGCTGTAAAAAACAGAATGTGGGGTGATGCGGAGTGTGAATGACAGTCCCAGGAGAAGAGAAGAAGCATGCTAGAGAAACCCAGTTCTCAGAGCTGATTGAGAACTTCTGGAAACTGAGAAAGATGCAAACTCACAAATTCAGGCAGGGTATAAAACAAAGAAAACATTAAACATGTCAGAGCCAAACTAGTGTAAACGAATGATAAAAAGAAAATCTTAAAGGCAACCAGTTAACAAAGACACAGTGACTTCAAATAAACTAAAAAAAAAACACCCAACGGTTTCAACAGAAAACATAAAAACTGAATCCGTGAAGTATCAGCAGAACACATGAACTGATATTCAGAATTCATTGTCAAAGTGAAGAGAAAGACATTTCCAGACAACGGAGTGAACAGAAATGTTATCATTAGACCCAGCAGTAAATACTGAGACTGCTCAAAGCTGGGATGCCTGGTAAGACTAGAAGCTGAGGTTTTAAAAACAATAATCAGCTTGCAAAGGATCAGCTAAAGGATGAACTTAGCCCGGCAGCCCGACTTTCATCAAATACACTGGTGGCGCTGCGGGGTGAAGGTGGTTGCTAAGCAAGACTAGCAACCCAAGTTTCATCCCCGGAACCCACATAAAGGTGGAAGGAAAAAACTGACTCCACAACACCTCCTTCTGACCTACACACCCACACCGTGGCATTGGAGTACGAGCACACATGCATGCATGCACTTCATTTGAGACCATGCACAGCAATAATAAATGTAAATTTCATTTCAAAACTCAGCAGTGGTTATTAAAAACTTCTACCTTCGTTCCTAAGTTAACTAAAATTTTACTGAACTGCCATAATTTGTGAGCTAAATATAATAACAACCATGTTGTCAACCCAGTCTGACTTTCCTAGAATGTATTGCTTTGACAGCAAAGCGTAGCAGACTCTGGGAAACCATGACTGAGACCCTAATTTAAATGCTATCCCTGGCATCTTGCCTATAAGGCTTCATACTACAGGAAACAAAACTACTCCTTAGGACTGTTTGTACTTGCTGACAATCGCTCTGAAATCAGAAACAGATGTAGGAGTTTCCTTTTGAATAGAAAAACTCTGGTTGTTCCTAGGTTCCCATGGGTTTTTAGATGTCATCATCCCAATTAGGAATTAAAGTATTTGCCTAGGTGCTGGTGGCACACACCTTTAATCTCAGCATTCAGGAGGCAGAGGCAGGCAGATCTCTGTGAGTTCATGGCCAGTCTGATCTACAGTGTGAATTTCAGGGCTACATAGAGAAACACTCTCTCAAAAAAACAAAAGAAAGGAAGTATTCATAATGCTTCCCAGGCATGTGGTATTTTCTTGGCATCCTCATTTGAGCAAGACTGGTACAGTAGCGCATTCATCTCAAACATTCCTTTAGATCTTGACATTCTATAACTCACTATTCTGGGCAGTCTATAGAATGCTCTATGATAGTTATATTTTGGGTTTTGAATGAGTGGGTTTCTAAAATATACAGCAACCCAAAATAAAAGAATAAATATCAAATAATGGCTAGATGATAGATAGATAGATAGATAGATAGATAGATAGATAGATAGATAGATAGATAGCCAGACAAATGAAAGACACTAAAACATCAAGTCAGGTAATCAAAACATCCAGCAAAAACAAACTGGGCAGTCTCTATGTGGTAGTTTGAATGTATTTGGCTCCCATAATCTCATAGTGAGCAGAACTATTAGGAGGTGTGTCTTTGTTGGAGTAAGTATGGCCTTATTACAGGAAGTGTGTCACTGTGCGAGCAGGCTTTGAGGTTTCCTATGCTTAGAATACTACCCAAAGTTGACTTCCTGTTGCCTTCAAGATATAGGACACTCAGCTATTTCTCCAGCACCATGCCTGCCGGAATGCCACAATGCTCCCCACCAATATGGACTGAGCCTCTGAACTGTAAGTGAGCCACCACAATTAAATTTTTCTTTGTAAGAGTTGCTGTGGTCACAGTGCCTCTTCACAGCAATAGAAACCCTAACTAAGACACCCTATAAGTATTCAACTGGAGTTCTGATGAGATAGAGTACCAGACAGAGCAGAGGGCTCCTCGAGTGAGGCTTCCAAGAAAAAGAACAAAAAACAACAGAGAGATAAGACGCCCCCCCCAATTGGGATCCTACAAACACCTTGCAGAAACAAACAGAAGACACGTGGAGGCAGCCCCTGGAGTTCCCCCATCAAGAGCCTCAGGCAGAGAGAGCAGTTTCACTTCAGAAGAGGTTTTGCAAAGCAAAAATAGAGATAGCAACAGCTAGGGATAACATCATCAAATCATGTGCTCACAACAAATGGGCCGGGGTAAGCCAGGTGGAATTCCCAACTGAAAGTTCTCCCAACATACAAGCTACCCATGGCTGAACTTCCAGCTTTTACCCATTGTTGGTACTTTTCTATCATGGGATCAGCATAGTAATACCTGTTAAAATGGTTTCTAGTCATCCTCAAAAGCACAGTGATTTTATTCATGGGCTGTCTTGCTGTTCTCTCTTCCTTGTGACAGAGTTAGAGGGTAGTAAGTCATCCATAGACAATAGGTTTAAAAGGAAACTCTGAGACAAACATGCCTGTGTCTGAAATGTAAAGGGGGAGTGTCAAAACTTCTAGAGCCAAGCTTCCAGTGAGCACAAATAACACATGGCTACTGGTTGTTATAAAATATTGTCCTAGGGTTATCCTGCTATGGTGAAATACAATGACCAAAGCTACATAAGGAAGAAAGGGTTTATTTGGCTTACACTTCTACATCACTGTCCATCACTGAAGGAAGTCAGGGTAGAAAATCAAATAGGGCAGGAACCTGTAGGCAAGAGCTGATGCAGACGTTATGGAGGAGTGGTACCTTATGGCTTGCTCCCCATGGCTCACTCAGCCTGCTTTCTTATAGAACCTAGAACCACCAGGCCAAGGGTCACACCACCCACACTGGGCTGGGCCCTCCCCACATCAATTACTAATTAAGAAAATGCCATACATTTCTTTATGGAGACATTTTCTCAGTTGAGGGTCCCTCTTTAAGATGACTCTAGCCTGTGCCAAGTTGATATAAAACTAGACACTATAACTGACCCCTTATCAACTTGGCACAAAAATATCACTGTTTAGCCATATCTTTTCCTTCCTTGTCCATCACCAAGATCACACATTAATATCAACATTACAATTTCTAAAAGCCCCACAGTTTTTAAAAAATCTGAATACTTAAAAATTCAGTTTCCTAAAAAGTCCAAAGTCTACAACTGTGGGCTCCTATAAAACCAAAAATATCAAACACATTCTTACTTCAAAAAGGAAGGACCACAGTCACAATCAAATCATAGCAAACCCAAACTTCAGTTGTGTAAACAAGAAAACCTTAATGCCCAATGTCTGGGATTCATTTATGAGCAGACTGACTCCTCCAAAGGACTTGGGTCAGGTGTCTGGCTCTGCCCTATGCAGCTCCCACAACTGTCTCTGAGGTTCTGACTGGCTCCCCTCCACAGCTGCTGCTGTTCTTGGCAGTTCTCCCATGGCACTGGCATCTCCAGAAGGCTGTGTCTCTTCTACAACTGGGCTGCACTTTTACCCATAGTCAAAGAGCTCATTCTGGGCTCTTCAGGGACTCCAGCCCTGCCACCCAGTGCCAAACTTCAGCTGCTCTCTATGACCCCTTCTTGATTTCAAAATCAGTGACATCTGTGTAAGTCTTCTATTACTAAGGTCAGCTACCAGCACAAGATACAACCTCAGACACCTCTGGACCACAGCTTCTATGTGCTAACTCTGAGGAAATACTCCCCAGAAGATTTCACCTCAGTGATGCTAGTCACTTCTCAATCACAGCTGACTCTTCAGTTCCAGCCACCCAGATACCACAGATTCGTGCAAATGATTCGGTGAAATTGTTGCTTCCTTCTGAAGCTTCCCAAGTCAGTCCTCTATCTTCTGACTTTCCCTCAAGACTCTTTTCTTCCAGGCTCCCAAGGAAGAGCTCACCAACCATTACTCAAAGTTCCAAAGTCCTTTCCCAGTTCTCCCAGACACAGCATGGTCAGGTTGTCACAGCAGTACCCCACTATCCTGGTACCAATTTCTGTCTTAATCAGAGTTACTATTGCTGTGATGAAACATCCTGGCCAAAGCAACTTGGGGAGGAAAGTACTTATTTGGATTCTGCATCACTGTTCATCAATGAAGGAAGTCAGAAAAGGGGGTAAAACAGGTCAGGAGCCTGGAAACAGGGGCTAATGCACTGGCCATGGAGGAGTGATGCTTACTTGACTTGCTCTTTGTGGCTTGCTTAGCCTGCTTTCTTCTAGAATGAGGACCACTAGCCCTAAGTGGCACTACCAACAATGGATTGAGCCCTCTCCCATATATCACTAATTAAGAAAATGTCCTACACATAGACCTTATGGAGATATTTTCTCAAATGAGGTTCCTTCGTTTTAGATGCGTAGACTGTGTCACATTGACATAAAACTAGCCCATGTATAGTGATTCTACATAGTGACTCCGAATCACAAGGACAATGGATGCTCTTTTACAAATTCAGTTGATTATTTCCATTGATCTTGAAAGAAGGGTTGAGAAATGCATCAATTAAGTATGGAAGACTTGGGTAACAATTTAGTTTTAATCTGTTGAATATCTTAGAGTCTTTACTATACTCCCCCCATTCTCAACCTGAAAGTCTCACCTCACCTAATCACTTTGCTGTATTCCTTAGTGCCTCATTATAGTAGACCTGAGATCTTCATTATGAATGAACTAACAGGCTAAGACTCTGATGGAGGAGGGTCATCTGTCTATTTGTTACTTTCATTGGTTAATAAAGAAACTGCCTTGGCTTTTTGATAGGGCAGGATTTAGATAGGTGGAGTAGACAGAACAGAATGCTGGGAAGAAGGGAAGTGAAGCAGACACCATGAAGCCAGCCACCAGATCAGACATGCTGAATCTTTCCCCGGTAAGCCATCACTTCATGGTGCTACACAGATTATTAGAAATGGGTTAAGCAAGATATGAGAATTGGCCAATAAGAGGCTGAAACTAATGGGCCAGGCAGTGTTTAAATGAATACAATTTGTGTGTTGTTATTTCGGGTGTAAAGCTAACCATGTGGGAGCCAGGTGGGACGAAAAGCAGGCCTGACCGCAGCCCACAGCTCCTTCTACAAGACTCCTGCGTTCTTCTTTTTGACTCCAGAATTTCTTGCTGAAACCAAAGAAAAGAATCAGACAGTCTCTGGATACCTCCACAAGTCAGCACAGAACTGTGCCCTGAGGGGCAACAAATACTCTTGAGCCATAGGATGGGGAATCTGCAGAGCAATCCATAGCATATGGACTTTCCTCACTCCAATTTTTTTCTAGATCCTGATTCAAAATTAAAAGCTAATTTTTTAAAAAAGTAAATGGATAAGTGGGGAAATTAAACATATTTTTTATGATATAATGATAAATGTATTCCGTTTTTAAAGAATCTTATTTAGAAAAATATGTTAAATATTTGCAAACAAGATATGTTATCTCCTTAAAGACACTGATAGAAGAAAATGTGGGTAGAGATTCCGATAAAATACACTTGGCTTGAATTGTTTATTGTTACATCTGAACATAGGAATTTAGGTGTTTATTCTACCAGTCCTTTGCCTTTTGTATATACCTAAGTTTGATTCCTAGAGAGACTCAACTCCAGAAAAGTATGTTCTGACCTCCACAACACATCCATACACACACACTAAACAAATGTAAATAAGAAGTTTTTGTAAGCATACAATAGGAATAAACATATCATCAATATACAAATACAGAATAATACATCAAAACCTATTATCAGTTTTTTATTCCTGCTGTTCAGAATGATATAAGATAAAGCAGATTCAAAAGTCCTAGCATACAGGCTTTGTTGACTCCCCATAGGAGGCCTTACCCTTTCAGAGGAGTGGATAGGGGCATGGTTTGGGGAAGTGGCAGGAAGTGAGAGGCAGGTAGGAAGGGGACACTGTGGTTGCTACATAAAATAAGTAAAAAACTTAAAATTAAAAAAAAATCATGGCATAAAAAGCTTCTAGAAAGTTGTATGGACCATTCCCTTCACCCAAATATCTACCATAACTTCCTTTAAATTGTATTAATTTCAGAATCATACTAAATGTTTTAAAATGAAAAATACTAGAAACAAGAGATAGAAAAGTTTCAGATCTTTGGAAGTTGGAGGTATGGATGAATTCCTCTTTATTGTGATGATGTCATTTGAAAATGGAGGACAAAAGTCTTCAAGGTTTCATAGTCTGCAAAGCACTCATACTCTTGAAGAAGATAGAAAAAAACAAGAACAGTAAGCATTGAAAACCATTCAATCTTTAACATCCACATCAGTCATGTAGGTGAGACCAAGATCGTCACGGCTCTACAAGCACCACATGATGCCCTGTGCCTGACGCAGCCTATGTGGGTAGGTTTGCCTAGGCTCAGCAGAGGATTTGCGCTGATACTAGGGAGAAGTGAGAACATACCTCAAGAGGGAAACGCAAAACCTAAAAACAGATATTAGCCTTTTAACATATAAAAAAGAAAAAAATATTAAAGGCAGAGAAATAAAATGAAAAAATATGAGAATTGGTGCCTAAATTACAAAATACTCAACAACTGACACATTTTGTATAAAATACAAAACCAAAGTGGATTAAACCTGGATTTCAACAATGACAGAAACAACAGAAAGTCTAAAAACCTCACGGAAACTAAACAACTCTCTACTGAATTACCACTGGGTCAAGGAAAAAAAATAAAGAAACAAATTAAAGACTTCCTAGAATTCAATAAAAAGAATGTATAATATACCCAAACTTAAAAGACACAACAAAAGCGGTGCTAAGTTCATAGCGTGAAGTCCCTTCATAAAGAATTTGGAAGCCGGGCGATGGTGGCGCACGCCTTTAATCCCAGCACTCGGGAGGCAGAGGCAGGCGGATCTCTGTGAGTTCGAGACCAGCCTGGTCTTACAGAGCTAGTTCCAGGACAGGCTCCAAAACCACAGAGAAACCCTGTCTCGAAAAAACCAAAAAAAAAAAAAAAAGAATTTGGAGAGATCTCATACTAGTGACTTGACAGCACACCTGAAAGTTCTAGAAAAGAAGCAAACACACACAAGAGGAGGAGATGGCAGGAAATAATCAAATCAGGACTAAAATCAATAAAATAGAAACAGAGAACAATACAAAGAATCAATGGAACCAAGAGTTGGTTCTTTGAGAAAATCAACAAGATAGGCAAACCCTGTCCAAACTACCTAAAAGGCAGAGAGAGAATATCCAAATTATCAAAATCAGAAATGAAAAGGGTGACATAATAAAAGAACACTGAGGAAATCCAAAGAATCATTACATCATATTTCAAATACTTGTACTTCACAAAATTGAAAAATATGAAAGAAATGGATAATTTTCTCAATAGACACTACTTACCAAAGTGAAATCAAAAAAAGATAAGCAATTTTGATGTCCCTATATTCCCCAAGGAAATAAAAGCAGTCATTAAAAGTTTCCCAACCCCCCCCCAAAAAAATAGAAAAAGAAAAAAAAAGTCCAGGGCCAGATAGTTATAACAGAATTCTAGCAGACTTTCAAAGAAAAGCTAATACCAATACACCTCAAATTATTTCGTAAAAAGGAAACAGAAGACATGTTGCCAAATAATTAGAAGGAGTAGGTGTGGTCTTGGTGGAGGAAATGTGTCACTATGGAAGTGGTTTTTGAGGTCTCATATATGCTCAAGATACTGTCCAGTGTCTGAGACCACTTCCTGATGCCCGTGCAAGATGTAGGACCCTCAGCCACTTCTCTAGCACCTTGTCAGCCTGCATGCCACCATGTTCCCCACCATGATTATAATAGACTGAATCTCTGAACTATAAGTGGGCCACCACAATTAAATGTTTTCCTTTAAAAGAGTTGCCATGGTTATCATGTCTCTTCACAGCAATAGAAATCCTAAGACACTCAGCCTGCTTTCTTATAAAACCCAGGTCTACCAGCCCAGGGATGGCACCACCCACAATGTGCTGGGCCCTCCCTCATCAATCACAAATTAAGAAAGTGCCATCAGGCTTGCCCTACAGCCTGATCTTCTGCAGGAATTTTCTCAGTCGAGAGTCCCTCCTCTTAGGTGACTATATGTTGTGATCGGAGCGGCGGGGCTGCGTCCCCAGCACCCCAGCCGCCTGCTAGCTCATGCTCGAAATAACAACACACAAACTGTATTCATTTAAACACTGCTTGGCCCATTTCTATCTAGCCTCTTCTAGGCTAATTCTCACATATTAATTTAGCCCATTTCTAATCATCTGTGTAGCACCGCTAGGTGAGCTTACCAGGAAGATTCTAACCTACTTCCATCCTGGGTCGGAGCTTCATTGCGTGTGCCTCAGAGAGCAGAGCTATTGCATCTCTCCAGAGAGGGAAGCATGGTGTCTCTCTGAGCTCACTTCCTCTTCCTCCCAGCATTCTGTTCTGTTTACTCCTCCCACCTATGTTTTAACCTGTGGGGCCAAGCAGTTTCTTTATTACTTAACCAATGACCTTCCTCCGTCAACTATAGCTTGTGTCAGGTTGATATTAAAACTATACAGCACAGACATCCTTTTATCTGAGGCTGCCAATACCATCCACATCTAGGGGTGACTTCCTACTTCCAATAGTCTATCAAGAAAATGCCTCCTAGTTATGCTCAGCAGCTTACTTCTTAAATGAATCAGATCCAGTCAGGCTAGCCACCAAAAAAATAACCATACAGAGGGGAGTAGCAGAACACATTATGAAAATTAAAGGAGGACATTAAAGATGGAAAGATTTAAGCAAGGATGAGGAGCGAGGATGGGGAGAAAGTAAAATATGAAAGAGGGCTAACCAAAACTAGTACATAAAAAGACAAATAAAAGCCCACCAGTTTGTTCAGCAAATCCGGCTTAATCGGGGGAGGGGGAGGGAAATGGGAGGCGGTGGCGGGGAGGAGGCAGAAATCCTCAATAAATAAATAAATTAAGAAAAAAAAGAGAAAAAAAAGCCCACCACTTTGTAATCTATGGGTTATATGTCTATTTAAATTGTTAAGCTGATCTTGATTTAACTTTGGTAGGTGGTATATACCGAGGAAATTATCCATTTATTTTAGATTTTCTAACTTGGTGGAGCAAAGGATTTTAAAGAATGTCCTTAAGCTACTCTAGATTTGCTCAGTGTCTGCATTTCTGTCACTCTTTCGTTTCTACTTTTGTTAATTTAGATCTCAACTCTTCACTTTGTAGTTAATTTGGATAAGGGTTTGTCCGTCTTACTGTTTTTCTCAAAGAGCCACCACTTTGTTTCATTGATTCTTTGTATTTTTTCTTATTAATGTTTCTATTTTATTTATTTCAGTCATTAGTTTGATTTATTTCCTGTTGTGTACTCCTCTTGGTTGTGCTTTCTTCTTGTTGTTCTAGAGTTTTCAGGTGTGGTGTTAAGTTACTAGTGTGAGACCTCTCCAATATTTTATGTAGGCACTTAGTGCTATGAGCTTTCATTGTGTCCCATAACTCTGGTTATGTTGTGTATTCGCTTTTGTTCAATTCTCAAGTGTCTTTCATTTCTTTCTTAATTTCTGTCTTGAGCCATTTTTCCTTCAGTAGAAAGTTGTTCAGTTTCAATGAATTTGTAGCTTTTCTGTTGCTTCCGTTGTCTATATTCAGCTTTATTCTGTGCTGGTCAGAGAGGATGCAGGCTGTCGTTTCAGTTTTGGTGTATTTCTTGAGACTTGCTTTATTTCTGACAATTTTGAAGAAGGTTGCATGAGTTGCTGAGAAGAAGGTACTTTTTGTGCTTAGAGGAAATGTTCTGTAAATAACTGTTGGGTCATTTGCTTTACGATGTCATTTAGCACCAGCATTTCTCTGTTTAATTCTTGTTTGGAAGATCTGTTTGTTGTCAAGAGTGCAGCATTGACATCTCCCATTATTGGTTTCTGAAGGTTAATCTGTGATTTAAGCTTTAGTAGTGTTTCTTTTATAAATTTGGGTGCCCATATTTTTGGTGCATAGATGTTAAGAATTTCAGTGTCATTTTGGTAGATTTTTTTCTTTGATGAGTATGTAGTGTCCTTCTGCTGTGCCCAAGTTGAGATCCTCCTCCCAGAGAGACCATCACTGGAATCCAGTCAAGTTCAGAATGCAAAGCAAGGTTTATTCAGCGCTCTCCAGCCAGGCTGGGGGCTTGACCACTACTCGATGCAGCACAGTAGGAAGAGACTCAGGAGCAAGGGGGTTAGTTTTAATGAGTACAGGGTGTGGACTACTTCTGTATATCCTCTTCCTCCTTTAAGCAGCTACTTCTGCCTCTGTGCATGCCCCCCCCTGCCCTCCTCCCTAAGCAGTTATTTTCTGCTCCTGTCTAGACCACAAAGCTGGGTGTTGACAGGGGGTCTAGCTGCTAGGGACAGTTGGTTATTTCCCTGCTGACTCCTATGATATTGCAAAGGGCATGTGTCTTAACCAGATCCTAATCTTAAAGTTTTTCATGTCCTTACACTTCCTCATCTCTTCTGATTAGTATTGGCATGACGTCTGTTTCATCAGATATCAAAATGACTAAACCAGCTTGCTTTTTAGGTCTATTTGCTTGGAATATCTTTTTCCCCCATCCTTTTACCCTGAGGTAATGTCTATCTTTGAAGCTGAGGTGTGTTTTTTGGATGTAGCAGAAGAATGGTGCAGGAGGACCCAATGGCCAGCTATGACTGCCTGGGGAGGAAACCCCTTGGGGCCAGTTAAGCATGCACATTAGTAACTTTCCAATGAGCCAATCAGAAGTCTGCTGTGAGACCTGGAGATGATGTCGTGATGACCTAGGGCCAATGAGAGAGAGAGAGACAACACAGCATTCCAGATTGGCACTGCCCCTGGGTCCTGGGAGGAGGTATAGGAGGCCTGCTCATACCCTCAATAAAGGAGTAGGCTTTTGCTTTTCACCTGGCTGCTAGAGTCAGTGCCATTGTTTCTGCACCTTCTTGTGCCCTCCCGCAAGAGACTAGACATTTTG
>NW_004949141.1:1065883-1074583 GCF_000317375.1 Microtus ochrogaster
GTGTGTGTGTGTGTGTGTGTGTGTGTGTGTGTGTGTGAGTATGCAGGTGCATGTGTGTGTGGGGGTGCGTGTGTGCATCCTTCCTCTCTTGATTTTGTTGGTTTGGGATTATTTATCCCATTGCTTTCTTGGATGAAGTTAACATCTTTAGCTTGGAGTTTTCCTTCTAGTGCTTTCTGAATGGCTGAATTTGTAGATTAAAAACTGCTTAAATTTGGTTTTATCATGGTATGTCTTTTTTCTCTGATGTGTTCTGGCCAGGTTCATATTCAGGTTCTCAGGAAAATGGCCCAGAATCATAGTTTGTAGTGACTTAAGAAGAAAACCCATAATTCATTACTTTTCCCATCAGGTCCAATCAGAGGCAAGCATACATCCTGACTTACCTCCAGCCTGTGAACCTCCTGCCCACACGTGATCAAGCACGTTCAGAACAGATGGGTCAAACAAACTTGTTTAGGGGAATGAAAAGCATGTGGCTTGTTGTCTCCCATCAATGACAGCCTTCAGCATTTCAGGAACTCTCTATCCTTGGGCAAGAGGTTTGCAGATCAAAGGCATTTTTGTTTTTATTGATACATCAGGCACAGTAATTGAAACTTAAAATGCAACTTTGGCTCTCACAGCATCTGAAGTCTTTTAGAATTTGTCAAACATTTGTCCAGGCCCTCTGGCTTTTAAAGACTCCTTTGAGAAGTCAGGTGTTATTCTACTAGGTCAGAATTTAGATGTTACTTGGTCTTTTCCCCTTGCTGCTTTTAATATTCTTTCTTTATTCTGTACATTTAGTGTTTTGTTTATTATGTGACAAGGGGACTTTCTTTTCTGGCCCAATCTATTTGGTGTTCTCCATGCTTCTGTGTCTTGATAGGCATCTCCTTCTTTTGGTTAGAAAAATTTTCTTCTATGATTTTGTTGAAAATATTTTCCAGGCCGTTGAGATGGGTTTTTATCTCCTTTCTCTATTACTATTGCTAGGGAAAAAATCCTAAGATGAGTGGCTCCACCGGCACAAAGAAATCCAATTAGGTTAGATCAAACCAAATTAAAATGTCCATTGTTTTATTAAATATGGCACTCTCGAGTAGCTGAGTGCATGGAGGGAAGACAGGAAAGCAGGGAGCACATGCAAACCTGGAACCACATGTTTCTTCTCTGGGAACCCATAAATACCCTGTGTGAGTGGTCCTGACCCTCCCCCAAGAAGGGGTCAGGAACTGGCATGCCGGGATTTGGAGTCTAGACCAATGCAACTCCCAGGCCAGGGGGCTGGAATGGATGCCAGGGGCTGGGGTTACATTCCTGACTTAACAACTATTATTCCAAAGTTTGGTCTTCTCATAGTGTCCCAGGTTTTGTATTTGGAGTATTTAAGATTTAACATTTTCTTTGATCAAAGTATCTATTTCTTCCACTATGTCTTCAATGCCTGAGATGCTACCTTCCATCTCTCGTATTCAGTTAGTGAGGCTTGCCTTAAGATTCTTGTTCGAGTTCCTAAATTTCTCATTTCCAGATTTCCCTCAGTTTGCCTTTTCCTTATTGATCCTATTTCCATTTTCAGGTCTTAAAATGTTCTGTTCATTTCCTTCCACTGCTAGTACTTTCACAGATCTCTGTAAGGGTTTTATTCATTTCCTCTTTAAGAACCTCTAGCACATTCATAAAGGCTATTTTAATGTCTTTTTCTTGTCTTCCAACTATGTTGCTATACTCAGGATCTGCTGTGGTAGGGTTGCTGTGCTCTAGTGGAGACATATTGTCCTGGCTGTAATGTATTGTATTTATGCTGACTTCTAGTCATCTAGGTTTAGGAAGATTGTAATTCTAGTTTCTGATATTTTGTCTTTTCTTTGTTGGTGGAAATTGTGTTCCTTGGTTTCTGTTGCTGTCTCTGATTCTTAGGAGAGTGTGATGGCTGTATGTTGCCGGGTGGGAAATTCTTCTGGAATCCTGATAGATGTGGCCACTAGGGTTTCTAGGTAAAATATGTTTCTAGGTATGGGGTGCTGACACATAGGAATAGTGATGGGCTAGGAGAGGGAGGCTGAAGGGGAGGGAAGCAAGTGTTCCAACAGGATCTGCTTAGTGCCCTGGAAAGGGACAGAGAGTGAGGAGAGGCCATAGCAGAAGGTCTGCTACAGAGCTGCAGATGACAATGGGGGACTGGTCTTGCAGGAATGGAGAGGGAGGCGAATATCTGCAGATAGTCTACGTGCTTCTGTGCTTAGAGTGTTCTGCTAGAGTTGGGAGCTTGGGTAAAGCAATGAATTGGGATGGGGAGGTTAGGAGGAGCGGATCTGTGTGATCTACTGGAGATGGGCAGGTGGTCTGCTGCAGAGCTACAGAGGAGACTGGGGTAGTGGATTTGTAGGAGAGAAGAGAGAGATGAAGGTCTGCCATTTGCCTACCTGCTTTCCTGACAGGAGTCAACCATACCATTTTCAGACCATTTTCAACTCCTGAAACTTGTGTTTTGTTTATTTACTTAGTGTTGCTTTGTTTTGGGTGTGTGTGTGTGTGTGTGTGTGTGTGTGTGTGTGTGTGTGTGCTTGTGTGCTGTTGTTGTTGTTGTTATTTCTCTGATTGATGTAGTTGTGTATCTTCAGTGCTCCTAACACCTCCCTGCACATCTCAGAAAACACTATGATAATGGAGTCAAATGAGGTGGTATGTTCCCTAAGTTCTTAGTATTGCCTTGTAGCCATCACAGTCAAGATGCGAGTCTCACACAGAAGGTGTTCATAAAATGTGTGAGGAAATGGAGTCTTCCTGTTGTAACCCAAGCTAGCCAGAAAGTGAGTTGTTGAAATCAATCACTGTTGATTCCAAGCACAGAGACATCTCTCTCTTACCCTAAACACACTGCCATTTTTTCTATTTATCAATTCTTTTTTGATATACTATACTACCTTGAAAATCCTCTGCAAACTCTATAGGAAACATATTGTAAACTGGGAAGTGCTGTGGTGCCTACTTACCAGGTAACATTTTAAAAAAAAAAAAAATATGCAAATCAAGATAAATAGGACTCACAGAAGCACAAGGCTGGCTTTGGTTTTTGGAACTTGTTCCAAAAATTGAAGATGAATATTCAAATCAAATTCACTGTTTTGGGCCCTCTTGCCCTTTATCTGTGCTTGATATAGAAAGGATAAAGAGGTAAGAGCTAACAAAGCTAGAAGGGGACAGGTGACTGGTCTGCCAGTTCCTCTTTCACAAGAGAGACAAACAGCTTTCGGAAGGGGTGTGAGGGGGAAAAAAGGCTTCCAGGTTACCAAAACTTAAACAAGGAGCAGAAAGCATAACAAAGAGCTGAGGCCCAAACAGTGTAATTCTTCCCAACTCTCTTTACGCTAGTTCAAAGGCAGTCAAGAGCAGTACTCACTAAGACTTAGAAAAAGGAAGTAAAGCAAAATGAAATTCACTCATTTCATTGAGGGTTCACTGTTACGGGGAAAAAGGTTGCCCATTTTGATGTAGGTCATAAGCAATACAAACTTATGGTAGGCCAAGGCTTTCAAATGCCCAAATGATGACCATTGACCAGAAATGCAAGTGAACCATGTGATCAGGCCAAGTTCAACTACCCCAGAAGACAAAACTCTCCATGAGAAGTGGAGGGTCAGTGTGACCCACTCTCCTACCACAAAGACTTCTCCTTTAGAATGAGCCCTTACCAAACTAAAGTCTTACTTCCTGGGAATCACTGTGTGTTAGGACACTGAACTCAGTAGAGATCAAAAACCAAAACCAAACAAACAACACCTTTTCACCATTTTACATGGTCATAACAGAAGCAGTAAAAACTTATTTTCCTACACTGTAGCATTCTAAAATGTAGAAACCCAATGATTTAGAAAATATCACATACACACACACAAAGAACTAAGAAAGCATAGTAGGTTGGGAGTGATTCTTCTGAAGACACAAGATCAGACTGAAGGCCTAAGAATGTGTAGAGATCTACTCAAGGACTGGGAAGTGTGTCCCTGCAGAAAATGACTCCACATAAGTCCAGTTCTCCATGCAACAAGCAGCTCCCTTAGAGGCTCACATGTTTGCTGGTGTGTTCGCACTCATACATAACATACATGGGAGTGATGAAAGAAGTCAAGATATTGGTGAAATAAAGTGTACTACTGAACCTTGAAAAAGCGCAGTAATATAAACCTAGTCTTCCCTGAAGGGAAAAAAAAAGCCACAAAACTTTTTAGAGTAGGTTTGATTAAGGCAGTTCATACCCTAATCTCCAGAGATAGTATCAGACCACAAGTAGCCTCCCAGTTAGCTGGTGTTGACCTTCACTTCTGATAAATCAGGCATAAAGTAATCACCAGGGCATATATGTGACTGCTGTGTAAATTCTTAACCAGCTCCAATCAAGGATGATGTAGGTCATAAGCAATACAAACTTATGGTAGGCCAAGGCTTTCCTGCTCATATCTCCCCACTTAAAAAGCGTACCCAGTACCAGGGTTCAGACCCCATATCTAGCTCTAGCTCTATACAGACTGTCTTACTTCTTCCTCTGGAGCTCTGGATATGTGTTGTCTGAAGTGTCATGGAGAAGTGAAGCATGGGTTGAAGTAGCAGAAATAATAGATAGGTAAACAACATTTATGTCGAGGACTGAGCTAAGAGCAGTTTTCAATTGTGACCTTTTTGATATCCTGAATTCTTACCATCATATCTCCACTGGACAATGACAATTATAAAACCTGCTCCCTAAACTTTCTATTTAGGAAAGAGAAACTCTTCAGTTCTTGGTATGATCTGAATTCTCTTTACATTGCTCACATATCACAAGCAACATTGCCTAGAAAGCCAGTTGAACCCTAAACTAGGGCAATGAACCAATAACCCTGGTGCATCAGCAATACAGTCAGTGTTTCTTCACTCTGCAGTGTTGAGTAAGGCCCTCCCATGTGTACGGCATGGTCACAATAGAGCCTTTTTGCTCATACACTGTTTACACATGCATTATTCCTGAATGATGGGTCAGGAACACTGCTAAGTTAATGAACTATGGCCATGGAAAATTTTTATTCCACCCAACCCTGCCACATGGGATGTATGGGTCAAGACAGTGAATTGGAAAGCAGAAAATTGTATTTAGCTAATCTGGAAATGCTTGTAAGATTGGCTATACCATTCAGGAAGTCCTCCTCTGTGGCATGTTTAAACCCTGCAAACTCTGGAAGAGTGATGCTAGGTGTACCATCCTTCCATCAACCTCCTGCAACAAAAATGAATGGCTAGGATAGCAACTGCGCCAATGTCACAGCTCTGCAGGCGAGGAGCCTGAGCTGACATCATGTGCTTCTTATCAACTAGAATTTCAGAGAAGTTAATACTGACCACATCTCCTGCCTTCTACAGCCTGCTCAGCAGCACTCGCTGTAAGAACTCTATTTTGAGTCTTTTGCATAGAGCTGCTACATAAAAGGTAACATTGATTAGCTAGGATCATAACAATGCCAGCACAAATATATACCCAATATTACAGCCCAGCTTTGTAGTCAGGTGAGAGTTCACATCTCAACCACAAGCACATAACAAAACTAACAGAAGATGAAGGAGGCTTTTCATTTCAAAGCCCAACTCCAGTGACCTCTCCAAACAGTGTTACCAACTGGATACAAAGGGTTTAAATGCTCAAGACAGTGGGGGACATTTTTCATTCAAACACGCACATTGCATTCCTTGACCCCACTGGGCCATAGATACATCATAGTAAAGATGCATTCTGTCAGACTTTAAAAGTCTCCATAGTCTTTTGCAGTCCCAACACTTTTTAAAAACCCAGTGTCTTCTGAGACTCAAGAGAGTCTCTTAATTATAACTCCCATAAAAATCAAAATGGAAATTACCCACTCCCAGCATAAAATGGCAGAGAATATGCATCACCATTCCAAAAAGACAAATGGGGACATAGTGGAGAAACACTACACCAAAGCAAGACGAAACCCATCAGAGCAAATGCCAAATGCTGTAGTTCCATGGTCCTTGTTTGGGATTTGAATTTTATGGTACTTGAACGGCTTCACTCCATCTTTGATGTCTGAAACATACATCTCTCTCTTGGGCTGCCTCCATCCTGTATACAGGAATTCACAACTCCAGCACCAGCAAAAAGAAGGAAAGAGTGATCTGTAAGTGATGTAAGGCTTTTCATTTCAAAACCTACCTCAATGGTATATTTTCTCCAGAAAGTCTAAACAATATAAATCTCCCCAAACAGTGCCACTAATAGGGGATTAAGTATTCAAATGCCTGACACTATGGGGACATTATCCCTTAATGCTACCACATAAAAGAACTCTAAAATCAGACAGACTGGCTTACATTTACTTTGCCATTTAACAGCTATATAATTTGGGCAAGATACTTATACTCAGTAGGAAATTCCTCATTTATCTATTTGCCTACTAATACAAACACACACAAGTTTGTATAAGAACAGTAATCGTAACTTCTCAAAAGGTATTATGAGTATTAAGAATAAACACATAGAAAGCATTTAAGCAGAATGTTCACTGCAGATCAGTGCTCAGTGGCCTACTATGATTATAATTATTGTGACAAAGAAACCAAATTGTCTCATTGTGGTATCTGAATAGGATCTTCTCACTCCATATTCTTGACAGTTTCACAACTACAGTAAGTTTCAGAGAGATGTGAATTAAGAGAACTGGTATCTAAAGAAAGTATTTTCTGACTGAACAGCTAAAGCATTTTAAGGAACCAAACACCCAAAGTATTCACTAGGATGTCATTAAGCTGTATAATTTTGCCCATTTATTGATTGATTGATTGATTTTTCTTTTCAGACTTGGACATAGAGCTAGGACCTCACCAACAGTAAGTGCTCTACCACTGAACTATATCCTCAGCCCTTTGGGTTTTATTCTAATTTTTATATATATTTTTAAGGACTTCATATATAACTATAATATTTACATATTTCCCCCTCCCTCTTCTTAATATAACTCCCATGTCATGTCTCACTCCTACTCCCTATTAAATTTATGTTCTCTTTTTAAAATTATTATTGCCATATACAATCATATGACTCTATAGATGCAACCTTCTGAGTGCATTTAGTGTTGCTTCATGTGTGTGTTTTTAGGGATAGTCATTTGGTGCTGAATAACCCATTAGGTGACTCTTCCCTGGGGAAGGCTCTCTCCCCCTCTCGGGAGCCATTAATTGCCTGTAGCTCTTCATCTAGGGGAGAACTCTTGTGAGATTTCTCCTATCCACACTGGCATGTCAACGAGTGTTGTTCAGGTCTTGTTCAGGCAGCCATGCTGTTGAGATTTCATAGGTGCAGGTTCTCTGTCATTTTTAGATGATAAAGCTTGCTGCAGATCTTCGGGTCCCTCTGGCTCTTACAGTCCTCCACCTCCTCTTTCACAACGTCCCCTGAGCCTTACGTGTAAAAGGGTGTAGTCGGGGCCGTGCACTCCGTGACAGCTGTTCTCTGCATTATGACCAGTTGCAGACTTCAGTAAATGTTTTCATTAGCTAAGGAAAAAAAAAAACTTCTTTGATGAGGGATGAGAGCTATGCTTTATGAGTTTTATGGGTATGATTATTTAGGACATATTTAGAAATTATAATGGTTGCTGAAACTGGAAGTAGCAGGTTTCCCTCTAAGCTCCATGGTCATTGGTTCAGCCATGCGTAATTGGTTCAGATTATAGTACCAGGCATGAATTCCCTCATAGTGAGCAGGCCTCACGTTCATTAGACAGCTGTTGGTTACCCCCAGATGTAAGTGCTTCTATTGAACCCTTGAGTATATCTCGCCATGGCAGTCATTACTGCGGTTCACAGATGTCACAGCTGGGGAGGACTACTGATGCTTTTTCTCCCTTGATAGTTTGTGTAGCATCTTCCAATACTACATGAGCCGCTCCTGCAAGAGGAGGCTTCCAGGTTAAGTCCTGTTTAATCCCTCCAAATCCTGTATCAGAAGTGTGTGGTATCTTTGTTAAGAGGTACTTCTTTCAAATTCAAATTCAAGAGCAACAGCAATAACCTATATTGTTTGGGAGATTTTCTGTATTCTGCTGACTAACGATTCAAAAAGAGATTTTTCAGGCTTGGTATTGTAATTTTTGTTAGTCTATGGTTCTCAGAGGGGACATTATAACTACAAGTGATGTAACTTCATTTTTTAAAAACTATACATATATATGTATGTATACATATACACTATATGTAATTTTAGGTAAACATAAAATAATAAGATCTCTTAAAGCTTTTTCAAACATCCTTAGTGTTATTTATCCCTCCCTCTCCCTCTACATTGGTCCCCCCCCCAACTCACTTCAGTCTTTCCTTTTTGAAGTTGACTGAAATAAAGCTTTGCCTACCTAAACAGAGCAAGGTAGGAGGAATTTTCTTCTGTGTATGGTCCATTGTTAACCATACTCAACAAGGCATTTAGTGCCACCTTGTGATCAAATATGGTAATACAAGAGAGGAAAGTGATCTTCTCAAAGGAAGCTAAGAATCCCTCTGGTATGCCAGCACCATTTGTTGAAGATGCTTTCTTTCTTCCATTGTATACTTTTGGCTCCTTTATCAAAGATGAGGTGTTCATAGGTTTGTGGGTTAAAATTCGGGTCTTCTATACGATTCCATTGGTCGACTTCTCTGTTTTTATGCCAGTACCACACTGTTTTCATC
>NW_004949141.1:1077376-1083970 GCF_000317375.1 Microtus ochrogaster
GGGAGGAGGGGGAGGGAAATGGGAGGCTGGGAGGAGGTGGAAACTTGTTTTTTTTCCTTTTCTCAATAAAAAAAAATAAAAGAAAAAAAAAGAATCCCTCTGGTAATAAATAGAATAGTAGCTCAAATAAAACAAATCTCACTCCTCACTCCCCCTTTAATGACTTTCCCCTTCCTTTAGATGAAAGAGATCCAGCTTGCAGCAGAAAGTAGGAACAAGTGAATTCAAAGTTAGCAAATCTGTTGGCAGAGAGAAAGCTCTCCCCGCATCATAGCAAAATCTACAGCCTCAGCCTACACACAAACCAAGTGCACTACACGAAGGCCCTGGTCCCCCGGGCATGGGCCCTGAGCTCTAACCTTTGCCCAGCTCTAGCCCACTTTCTCTCTTTCTTTCCTTCCTCTGATTTCTTCTGTTTCTGTCATCTTATCCTGTCCAATTTCTCCTTCCAAGACACAAGAACCTAAAAATCCTGGTGGGTAGACTCTGACATGAGGGACCAATTAATTCAAAGAGGATGATGGAGTGAAGAAACTCATTATGGAATTTGCCTTCAATGTGACAAAGCTTGCCGTTTGGGCAAGAAACTGCTTTTGCCTGGACTGCTTGACGATATGCTGTTTAAACTGGACATTCAGGACCCACAGAAAAGTTACTGCTAAACTTTGTCAAAACAAGGTGGACTAGTCCTTCATGTCCCACATCAAAGAAGAAACTTCCAGACATACTGCATGACACGGAGGAAAGCAACTGGTAAACTTTGCCATATAGGTAGGTCAGTCTTTCAAATTTCTTGCTTCATGGAAAAGTATGCCAGATAATATAGGCCAGTAGACTGAAGATGGATTTCCCAATGTTACAGAAGAACTTTGGGTGACCGTCAAGGCAGCCAGATGTCTCTGTCCTTTCTAGAGTTTTGAAAGTTGCTTGCAATGCACTTCCTGTTTACTCAGGTAACTCCTTCTGGAGTCTTTGATAGAGTTGAAGACTATATAGTTACAATAGTTTTTCTTAGTTACAATAAAAAGTAAATTAGATATGAAACTTTAGACTCACAAAGATAGGATAGATGATAGAGCATTTTCTTTAATTTTGCCAAATACAAATTGACTGGATATTTGTAACTGATTCTTACTTGATAACTGTTTTGTTATCTATAATTTTACTATGTGAAAGTTAAAACCTTTTTTGATTATACAGAAAGGGGTAAATGCTGTGGAATGATCTTTCTGTATGCTGTGAATATGTGTTGCTCTCATTCATTGATAAATAAAGCTGATTTGGCCTACAGACAGGCAGAATAAGGATGGTTGAAAAAGCCAAATAGAGATACAAGAAGGACGGAGGAGTCAAGAGACACCAGCAGCTACCCAAGGAGCAAGATGCCAGAGCCCTGGTAAGCCATGGGTCATGTGATGGTATAAGATTAATATAAATATGGGTTAATTTAAATGTAATAGCTAGCTTGCAATAAGCCTGAGCCATTGGCCAAGCATGTTTATTAATATAAGCCTCTGAGTGATTATTTGAGAACTGGTGGGTGAGAAAAAAAAACTCTATTTACAGATGAGACTTGGGGAATTGGATCTCAGAAGCTGTAGGAGAAGTATGTGTCTGCTTTCAGCCTACTAGTTGCCCTGGGTGGAGCAGGGGTGCCTGCTGGGGTATGGTTTGGGACAAAGCAACAGGTTGGGAGGGGGTGGTCAGAAAGGGAAGAGCTGTGGGATTCATAGTAGACACAGGCAGGGGCAGGGAAGACTGACACGGGTGTTCTGCAAAGAACTTGGTTAGATATTGGAAAACATAGCCCCGCTCATTTTCTAAGTAAACGGAAATCCAGGGAGATTATAAACTCACCTGTGGTGACACAACAAAACAAGCATAGTGCCCTGATTGTCCCTAATCCTCTGACTGAATCAGACCTTGACTATAAGTGATGCAAGTCCTTGGTTTTGCTTGAGGTTAAGAGACCCTTCCCAACCCCATGAGGCTGACCAGTTCTTCGTCATGTGAGTCTGAGGCTTACTGAGTCCTTTCCTACAGCCTTGCATGGCTACCTAATAAACTCAGATCCATGGTTTGTGTTTCAAAGTATAGAAATGTGCTGGTCTGCCTTTGGCTCAAGTTATGCTGAGAGTGGTTAGTCTCTAGCCAGCGAGTAATGCTGGTTATTCCTTAAAGTCTTTCTAGTGAGGGGGTCAAACGATTTACATTGGACAGCTAAAAAGGTCAAAAGTGTCTTAAATTCAGCATGACCCCAAGGCAATGCCTACTGATTCACCCACCTTTTAGTGATGACTGATACTTGTAAGCCTGATAGAATAGGGGCATGCTCTACTTATTAGAGCACACTTCACTAATGATACCTGATACCTACCTCTGGACAGATAGGGGAGGATGAGTGCAAGAATTCTCTGGTTCTAAAGGAATATCTTTCTATGCCATGGGAAAGACTGGCTTAACATCCCAACAGCTCTACATACAAAGGTCCCTTCTGCTACTGTACAATTAGGCAACCAGGTCCAGTGTACTTTGAACCTAAGTGGTCTCACTGGTGAATTGCTTTCTTTCTTCCAGGAAAATCAGACCATAACCACTAAGGGTCCACCAAGACACTGATGCGTGCTGCACATCTGCTCTGGCCTGCTTCAGTGTCAGCTTCCCTCTTGTTTCTCCTACATTTGTCGTTTATGGATCAGAGAGAAACCCATCTTTCTGATCTACATGAGACAAAGAGAAGAAATAATCCCATTTCATCCCCAATTCTGGACTGGGAAAGTTACAAATAAACTAGAGGGGAAACAAGTTTCTCTTTTCTATCTCTAGTAAGTATCTGTCTTGTACCCAAGACCTACAATTTCAGAAGTGAAGACAATAGGAAAGACCACATGAAGTCTCCAGCCTCCACGTGATGGAATTGTACAGCATGTCCCATGTCCAGGTGAGGGAAGTGAGCAGCAATTAGGTGTCAAGGCAAAAACTATAGCTGTCACCATAAAGGTATTAAGGGATAGCTTATTCTAGAGCCATTTTGAGTGACCATGGCCTTGGAACATAGATTTAGGTTATCCCAAATTCCATATTCCAACTATGAAAGCAGTTTCATGAAGTTGATATTTTAACACAAGAGAGTCATAAATCAAGACACACTTGAAATACATTGCTGGGTACATCAAAGAGGCAATTACAGAAGGATGGGGGAAGCTTTTTAACAGGCTTAAGATGCTATCTTATGACATTCTTAGTGTTTGGATTGGTGGGAGCTAGTGGTCTGCTAAATTAATAGTTTTCAAAAGGTTTTTATCTCTTTGCCATGGGATGTTAGTTCTGATGCAGGGGTAGGTAACGGATGACTGTTGGAAGATGGTAGAACTAGAGCTAGATTAGGTACATAGCCACATTCTGATCTCTCCACAGTACTGCTGTTCTAATCAATAGGTCTCTGCAGGCACAGCTTCTTCTCAGTTCTCGTTTGCATAGGTGTCACCCGTTTCCCAGTCTAGACAGTATGGCTACATAGACTCCAGGCAGGATGATCACTGATGACTGAAACTGCCTTAAACAGAAGCCATAAACACAATGAATCTGAACAGAGAGTTGTTGCAAACAATGAAAAATAAAGACCAGGACCGGGAGATTCTGGGTCTCACTCTCTTGCTGTTCTGAAATATCTATAACACTGTTATTTAAAAGACATAAGTTGTGGGGAGCTAGCTAAGAGGAGTGGTGGCCCAGATGAAGCTGACCCAGTAATAGTACTACCTTTTCCATAGCAGTGTAAGGATTTGCCAGGTGACCAACGTAGGTTACTTGGGCACCAAATGAAGCACAATTAATAAAAACTCAGGATCAGAAACTGGGGTTTGAGCAAAAGAGCCAGCCACTGGCTCTTACCTCAACTTCAGTCTGAAATGGTGATCCTGCCTGCCAGAATCTCAGAATGAGAGCATGAGACTATGTCTGAGAACTGTCTCCGTCCTGTTATATTTCTCTCTAGGGCTAGGATTAAAGGCATGCACCACCCGATTTCTATGGCAACTAGAGTGGCTACTGTGGATAAAGGTGCATGTCATTGTGGTTACTGGGATTAAAGTGTGTGTTACCGTAACCTGGTCTGTAAGGCTGACCAGCGGGACTGTTTTAGTCTCAGATCTTCAGGCGGTCTTTCTTTATTAAAATACAATGGAAATGCATCACAACAGTGTATTGCCAATAATGAACTGGGGTCTCTATGCTCAGTCACTGTTCCACACACCTCTCAAATACATTAACTCAACACCAGCTATGACCAGACACAAATACTGTGCTTTACGTACTGACTTGATTAGCTATATAATAACAATAACACACCCGATATTCAAATGAACCTCATCCAACTAGCTAACCCTGCCCTCTCTGGCCCAATTAGACTAAACTGAACTTCCTAGGAAAGAAGGAAGCGCCCATTTATGGACAGTGAGTGGGTAGCTAATTATGAAGCCACCCCAGGGGCATACTGGCTTTCACATCTCCATTTATTGTCCATGACAAAAATAATGAAAATGTATTTCCTTCCTTTGCTGTGCCCCTTGTGGCAGCTATGTTTAACTTGTCCCTGACAGATAACATAAACCTGTTCATAAATTAACAGTGAGTAAAAGGCACATGGAAAGCAGGTAGAATTTTGAAGAAATTTTAAAGATTTTTAAAATTAAAAATGCTAAAAGATTAAAAGTCCAGCTTTCTACTAGTCAATATGATTAAATAATTAAAAAAAGAATAGAACACAGGTTGAGAATTGAAGATATAACTCTTCCATTATTTGACTCCCAAAACTAAATTAACACACACATACACAAACACACAAACACAAGCTAAACATCTCTAGTTCAAAAATTCTAACTCCAAATTATTTTGAGCATAGACATGGCACCACAAGTGGAAAGTTACACGGCGAAACTTTGTTTCACACACCAAATTATTCAAAACATACAGTAGATTTCCTGTCCTACACCCAACGTATCTCATTATGGATATATAGATATTTCAAGATCTAAAAAATGCAAAGCCTGAAGCACTTCTAATTCTAAGAGTTTCAGACAAGAACCATTCAATTTGTATTTCATTTCATCGATAAAATAATTTAAATTCTAATGCACAACACTGAGAGTGTGTCAGAAACTAGTATTTTTGCATACCCTCCAGAAGTAAGGGACATAATTAACAATGTTCCTAGTTTTGATAGGGTACTTCTGTAGTCGATTCAATAGCAAACACTTTCTGTACATTATCTTGATCCTTAAAACAACTCTAAGGATGATATCAAATTACCTTGAATTAGTTTGTCCCAGATTGTCTTAGTGTTTCCATTACTGTGAAGAGACACCATGACCACATCAACTCTTATAAATGAAAACACTTTATTGAGGTGGCAGCTTACAGGTTCAGAAGTTTAGTCCTTTATCATCATTGTAGGAGCAAAGCAGAGTACAGGCTGACTTGGTGCTAGAGAAGGAGCTGCCATATGTTGATATGTATACAACAGGAAATAGACTGTCTCACTGGGTGTGGCTTGAACATATATGAGACCACAAAGCTCACCTTCATAGTGGCACACTTCCTCTAGCAAGACCACACCTACTCCAGGAAGGCTGCAACTCCTTATAGTGCCTCTCCCTTTGGGGGTCATTTTCTTTCAAAGCACCAAGACTTGAACCTAGCTTTTTTCTGAACTCCAAAGTCCAGTACCTTAGCCATTGTGACATGCGACTTCACATGGCCACTAAAAACTTCCTATATTATAGGAAAACTTCAAAAAGAAAAAAAAAAAAACTTCAAGTCCTGACCAATTTTATGGCAACTTGACACAAGCTGAGTCATTTAGGAGAGACTTTCAATTGAGAAAAATCCCTTTACAAGATATGCATGTAAGTCTGTACGGCATTTTCTTAATTAATAATTATGTAGAAGGGCCCAAACCATTGAAGGTGATGTCACACCTGGATTGCTATGGATGGAGAGGGGAGGGCCTTGAACTTCCCACAGGGCAGGGTACTCTGCCTTCTCTTAGGACTGAAGAAGGGGGAGAGGGGGAGTAAGGGAAGTGGGAAGGAAATGGGAGGAGGTGGAAATTTTGAATGGTATTATTTATAAAGCAATAAAAAAAGAAATAATAACAGGAAAAAAAGTAAGTCTCTGTGTCATGATTTGAGAGCTGGTTGGTAACCCAAAAGAAAAAGCCTGGTCCACTGGGGAGATTGCTCAGCTCAGTGGGTAAAGTGTTTGCCACACTCAGATCTCCAACATCCATGTAAAAGCTCAGTATGGTGACCATGTGCCTATAACCCCAGTGAAGATCGGCAGATATCCTGGGTTTCCTGGGCAGCCAGTCTAGGTGAAACAGTGAATTTTGGGTTCAGTGAGAGACATGCATTAATAAATACGGTGAGAAGGCTCAGAGAGATGGCTCAACAGGTAAAGGCACTGTTCATAACTTGACAATCTAAGCTTAGTACCTGGATCCCACCGGGTGGAAGGAGAGAACAAACTTCTGAAGGCACAGTCACACACACACACACACACACACACACACACACACACACACACACACACACA
>NW_004949141.1:1084070-1086536 GCF_000317375.1 Microtus ochrogaster
AGTCACACACACACACACACACACACACACACACACACACACACATACACACACACACAAATGCATACACACAGTAATGAAATTTTTGATTAAAAAACTAAGATGTTGAAGTGATTAAGAAAGATATTTTGGTATCAACCTCTACCCTGTACACATGCCCACATGAGTGAGTGCATCTTTATACATCATACATACACACAAAACACATACTAATAGAAACATGAAACTCCCTTGGTTTACATAATAAAAAGTGTTCTTTGTAGCCTTTATTTTTATACTAACAAAACTTTGCCAAACGCAGAATGCACAAATATTAAGTGTACAATTATTAAATCTGAACAAACATGTAACTGGCACAATCATGTTATGACACACATATGAAATACTCCCACTTTCCCACAAAGTTTCCTTATGATGCTCTGTCCCAAGCCGTGTACTTTTGAGCCCTCCATGGATCAACTTCCTTCTCATAAACACACATAAAATATCCAGGAGCCCCAGACCCCAGTCCAGAACACAGCACTGTAGAGCACACGGTCACCCTTCACATTTCCTGTCTTCATGTTCGTCAGGCCCAGGAGAAGACTCCACGTGGATCTTTTAAGATGCCTAGAAGGACGAGGCAGCTGTTGGAACTCTATGATGGTTTACAGGCTGCACCATGAAAGATATCGGAAGCTCGTCCGGATTCAGGGAGCAGGGAGGAATTGATGACAGGAAGCACTGTGGCAAAGAAAAGACAAATTAGTCAGCTTGTCAAATGCTTCTCACATGGCACAAATCTTATATGTTCTTACATAATTAAATACCACGTCCAGTAATGCCAGACATCAACCATCCTCCTTTTTTTCTTTTGATTCATAATGCAAATACACTCAAACTTTGACCTCATTTAAACACAACTGCATTCTACTTAAGTTATGGCTACTTTAGATTACTGCTATCACCAGAGATCAAATCCTTTGCAATTTCAATTAAAACTATATAGTGATTTTCTGCTGACATAATGGCAAGAAAAAGTATTTCTTGGAATAACTAATAACTTATAAGGTACATGTATATCTACTATCTATTCGAGTATAACTGATCCAGCAACAGAACTCAGATATGGCTGTCCAATTAAGTTATTGTCAATATTTTATGATTTCTAGTTCTATAAAAATGATAACTTTATTTTTACTAATATTACATGTATTTATTTGGGGTGTGGTATACATGCCATGCACAGGTGTGAACGTCAGGGGACAGCTTGCAGGAGTCAGTTCTCTCCTTCCACCATGCAGTGGAGGAGAGGGGGCCTGAACTGGCCTTGTCCTGTAGTCAGACTGATGACTGTCTTGAATATCACCATAGAACTTTCATCCACATCGGAGCACTGAACTGAGCTCCCAAGGTCCAGTTGAAGAGTAGAAGGAAGGGAGAAGTCAGGACCACAAGGGGTTGGTCCACCCACTGAGACAGTGTGCCTGATCTAATGGGAGCTCACCAAAGCCAGCTGGACTGGGACTGAACAAGCATGGGATCAAACTGGACCCTCTGAATGTGGCTGACAATTGGGGCAGACTGAGAAGCCAATGATAATGGCACCGGGATTTGTCTCTACTGCATGTACTGGCTTTTTGGGATCCTATTATATTTGGATGCAAACCTTTCTAATCCTGGATTGGTGGGGGGGGGGGCTTGGACTTCCCACCCACAGGGCAGGGTACCTTGCCCTCTCTCAGGACTGGAGGAGGGGTGGAGGGTATGTGGGAGAGCAGGAGGGAAGTGGGAGGAGGGGAGAAAGTGGGAATTTTGATTGGTATTATTTATAAAGTAATAAAAAAAAAGAAACAAACTCAAAAAACAAAAACAAAAAACTTCCTGCCCAAGCGTGAAGCAGAACAGGAAGTTTGGGTCTTAGCAGCCACAAAACAGCCCACCATGAAGGCATACCTGCCTACATCCTTAAAACTTGGGTGCATACAGATTCCACAGAACTTGCTGGCTTTTCTACCTTGTTGTATCTGCCCATGAGGGGAACAAATTACTCCACTATGTGCTTCCTCTAAATGGCGTGTCTCCGGCACATTGTTCCTCACAAAGCTAATAACACACTGTGCAAAGTTTGCTTAGCAACAGAAACTGGAACTGGCATTCTGACCATTCCTATAGTCATCTAGAACTCTAATAGTGGGGGCAGAGAACCATTGCCTGGGTAATTCCAAATGAAAACTGCCGAAGACTTAGAGAATGTTAAGAAAATCTGTGAAACATCCAACCTCTCCAAAAAGGCTTTTCTGTTTCAGCAGTAGCATCAGGATGCTCTGCCTGCGTCTTTATAAATTCTTCCCGACAGCTTCTCAAATCGCTAGAACTTTTTAAATTTTCGTTGAAAAATTTACTTTGAGAGAGAGAGAGAGAGAGAGAGAGAGAGAGAGAGAGAGAGAGAGAGAGAGAGAGAGAGAGAGAGAGAGAGAGAGAGAG
>NW_004949141.1:1086636-1090085 GCF_000317375.1 Microtus ochrogaster
AGAGAGAGAGAGAGAGAGGAAGCGAGCACATGAGATGAGTGCAGGTGTCCAAAAAAGCCAGAGGTGTTTGGCTTCCCTGGCAAATTAGTTCCTGGCAGTCTGCTGTAAGCCACCAGATGTGGGTACTGGAACCAAGTTCCCATCCCAGATCAGTATGTCCCCTTAACCCTGAGTCATTTCTTCAGCACAAAGTCACTTGAACTTTAAAATGAAGACCATATGATGACTTCATTTAAATTTCTTTCATGTATGTATATGTTTAAGGAATCTTCTACAGTAGTAGGTTTCTCTGTGGCTTTTCAAAAGGCCTTTAGTGTTAGTTATTCCTCCCCATATTTCCTCCTATACCCTGTTATCCCTTTGCCCTCAATATTCAATCCTTCTAGTTTCCCCTTTGTTTCTTCGTAACACTACATTCTATCTCCCCTTCCTTGGGAAGTCCTCTTCTGTGCCCTTATCCCTTACTAGTTCCTGTCCTAGCAAGTTTTATGTAAACTTGACTCAAGCTAAAGTCATCGAAGATGAGGGAGCCTCAACTGAAAAACAAATGTTTCTTTAAGATTGGGCTGTAGGCAGACAAGCTTCACCCCTGCGCTGGTGGTCCCGAGTTCTATCTGAAAGCAGGCAGAGCAAATTATGAGGAGCAAGCCAATAAGCAGCACCCCTCCACTGCTTCTGCATCAGCTTCTAGGTTCCTGCCTGGTTTGAGGTTCTGCCTTGGCTTCCCTCAGTGTATGTGATTCAGGATATTTAAGCCAAACAAACACTTTCCTCTCCAAGTTGTTTTTGGTCATGGTTTTTAATGAGAGCAATGGCAATTAAGTGAGTACCTATCCTCTATGGTTCTTCAGATTATAGCACATATATTAGAAGCTTAAAAGTTAGCATCCACATATAAGAGAAAACACAAAAGAGCTGTTTCTCGGAGTCTGGGTTAGCTTATCCAGATTGGTTTTTTTTTCTAGCTTCATCCATTTGCCTGTAATTTTCATATTTCTTAACAGTTGAAAAATATTCCCTTGTACAAATACGTGACACTTTCATCAGTTGACGAACATCTAGGATGGTTCCATTCTATTTTCTGGTTATTATGAATAGAGTAGCAATGAATATGTATAAGAAAGAATCTCTGCAGAAAGATGTAGTCCTTTGCACATATGCCCAACTTAGGCCACTAAGTAAAATCTCCAGTGCTAGGAATGAGTTACATATTGTTAAATAATTGGCCAAAGGGACCCCATGGAGCACCTCTTTCAAACATTACAGGCTATTGCCAAGGTTGGTTGCTCTCTACAACCTGATGTCAGGCCCTTTTGGTGAAGACAACATTGACTAAAGTCATTGAACACAAAGTAATTCTGGCACCCAACTAGAAGCTTACCCATACTGATCAGCATTTCGTGTTCCTGGAAGATATCCTACACTCTACAGCATGAGAACAATAATCATGAATATCACCTAGCTACAAATCTTGAAACCTAAAACAATGATCTGTCTGTAAAACATACTGGTGTAATTGTGGAACAAATGTTAAAGGTCTAATTAGCCATTTTTTGTTGATACTTCAGGCCCATTCCATGAGATAGAACCCATGCCCAACCCTGCTAAAGTGGCTAAGAACCTAGTTTAGATAGATCATGGGCCTAAGTAAAAATCTACTACTATTTTTCTGTTAAAAACGCATGGCTACAAAATTATAGCTAATGACATACTGCTATACCCATAGATCAGTGTCTTGCTCAGTCCTCATCAGAGAAGCTTCTTCTTGCAAAAGATAGGAATTAACAGAGACACACAGTGGACAATGTGCAGAGAGTGAGAGACTTTGGAGTACTCAGTCTTAAAGGGGATCTCTATCAAACCCCTTCCTGCAGCGATATGTGGTTTATACAAATAAAGCTTACCTGAAGATCAGAGGGCAGAGCTAGCTACTAGCTAACCATAGAGGTGTGGAGGTCTGTACAGATAGGAAGTGATATAACTGGGCAGAGACAGGAAGTGATAAGGTGGGAGGACTCAGCCTCTTTTCAGCTAGGAAGTTGCGTAGGGAAGGTGGCTGTGGTTTTACTGCATCTCTCTGATCTCTCAGCATTTTCCCCTACATCTGACTCCAGGCTTTTGTTATTAAGACCTACTAGAACTTGTTATGCATTTCCTCAAGGCTCAGAGATCTATGTGGAAAAGGAGATGGAAATATTGTAAGAGCCAGAGGTGGTGAATGACTCTAAGTATCTCCCAGTCACAACAGAACTAATGGGTTCAAGCCTGATGAAACCTCAACATTGAATGGGGGAAATGGGCACAGGATCCCACACTGAGCAAAGAAACTATTTACAAATGATGGTTTCTGTGAGAGGGAAAATCAGATTTTTTTTCCAGTGAAGTGTATGTCAACCATACTCCAGGATATCCCTAGGCATAGGAGTAGTTAATCAGCACAAAACCAGCTACATGTAATTTTTTTTGGTGGATTTTGTTTCATTTTATTTTGTCTGGGGATTTTTGGGGGGGAGGTAATTGTTTTGATTTTCAATTTTTGTTGGTTCCTTTCTTTGAGAGAGAATACAAAACGTTGGGTGGGTAGGGATGTAAGGAAGATATGAGAGAAGCTGGAGAGGGGAAAATATGATCAAAACATTGTATGAAAAAATTCTTAAGTAAAAAATAAAATGCAGATTCTGATTCAGTGAAGGAAATAGTCTGCATATTTAAGCCAGGTCCTCTGTGGTTCCGGGTGCATTCGAGCCTTGGAACTCCAAGGGAGTAGACCAGAGCCAGAGACATTTGCAGGACCAGCTCCAAGCCAAGGCTCCTCTGCAGAAGGGGATACAGACCAGGAATTACAGAAACAGGTCAAAGCCAGTAACCTAGGCCAAAGTAGGCCTGAGATAGCAAGCTCCACGGGAGCAGAGCAAAGCCCAGGAGTGCTGAGCAATCTCCAGGAACACGGAGTGACCAACGGGGTAACTAGAATGGTGGCACTGACTATACCACTAGGAACAATGATCTGAGCTTTGGATTCACTGGCACCTAGAAGATTAATCAACAGAATCTCAGACAGCCCCAACCACACCTATTAGAGGAAAAGATGAACTGAAAAGGTAAGAACACATTCAACACCACGAAGAGCAATACAACACCAGTAAAACCTAAAGACTCTACAACAGCAAGACTTGAACAACCAAATATAGATGATGAAGAAGAAAATGACATAAAAAATAACTTCATAAGAATGTTTGAAACTCTTAAAGAGAAAATGAAATAATTCCATCAAATAAATGGAGGAAAAGACAAACAAAAAATGAAAGACATCGGCATATCAAAGAAAAACAAGAAACAGCAATTAAACATATGAAAGAAACTATTCCTAAGTTCCCCCCATCCTTCCCTTCTCACTTTTCTCTCCCCATCTCCCCTTACCCCTAACCCACCCCACCCCCAAGATCCCA
>NW_004949141.1:1092022-1095758 GCF_000317375.1 Microtus ochrogaster
AGGGGAGGGGGAGAAGGGTGGGAGGAGGGGGAGGGAAATGGGAGGCTGGGGGGAAGCGGAAACTTTTTTTCTTTTCTTTTTTCCTTTTCTCAATAAAAAAAATACAAAAAAAAGAAACTATTCAAGAAGTGAAAACTGAAATAGAGACAACAAAGAAAACACAAACTAAGGGAATTATAGAAACAGAAATTATGAGAAAACAATCAGGAACCACAAACGCAAGCATGAACAGCAGAATACAAAAGATGGAAGAGAGAATCTCAACTGCTGAAGATACAATAGAGGAAATAGACTCATCAGTCAAAGAAAACATTAAATCTAACAAAAGTGTAACCCAAAATATCTAGGAAATATGGACATAATAAAAAGGTTAAACCTAAGAATAATAGATATAGAAAAAGGAGAAGTCAACTCAAAAGCATAGAAAATATATTCAACAAAATCATAGAAAAAAACTTTCCCAACCTAAAGAAAGATATGCCTATGTAGATACAAGAAGCATACAGAACACCAGATAGACTGGATGCCAAACAAAAGTTCCCTTGCCACATAATAATAAAAAAACTAAACATACAGAGTAAAGAAAGAATATTAAGAGCTGCAAAGGAAAAAGGCCAAGTAACATATAAAGGTAGACTTATCAGAATTACACCTGACTTCTCATTGGAGACAATGAAAGCCAGAAGGTCATGGCCAAGCATTATGCAGACATAAAGAGACCACAGATGCTAGCCCAGACTACAATAACCAGAAAAACTTTCAATCACCACAGAGGAACAAAACAAGATATTCCATGACAAAACCAGATTTAACCAATACCTAGCCACAAACCCAGTCCTACATAAAATACTAGAAGGAAAACTCCAACCCACAGAGTCGGCTACACCAACAAAACCACAGACAATTGATGGTCTCATAGCAGAAAATCCCAAAGAAAGGGAAAATGCACAAATTTATATGACCAACAATGAAAACTAAATTAACAGGAGATAGCAACCACTGGTCATTAATATCCCTTAATATAAATGGACTCAACTTACCTATAAAAGGAAAAGGCTAAAAGACTGGATATGAAAATAGAATCCATCCTTCTTCTGCATACCACAAACACATCTCAACCTCAAAGACAGATATCATCTCAGAGTAAAGGGTTGGGAAAAAAATATACCAATCAAATGGACCTAAGAAACAAGTGGGTGCTTTTGTCTGCAAGCTCCCTGGCCAGCAAGGAGATCTGACCTTGGTACCAGAAGATCCATTAGTGGGGTGAGTGAGTTCCTGACCTGCGGTAGCAGCCCAGGAGACAGAGCACAGACTTCCTGGCCTTTACTTCCTGGCCTTCCTGCAGGGGTTATTCTCCCCAGCTACTGCCTCTCTCTTCCTACCCCACCCAGCTTTCATCCAGAAAACCCCTCCCTTCTTCCTCCCCTCTTCAGGCCCATAACATTTCCCAGCTCAGCCTGTTTGGGCGCTGGGACCAGGCGGAGGTTCCTTTGTTTCAATAGCCTGCTTGCATCAAGGTAGGCCTTTTGTCTGTGAGCTCCCTAGCCAGCAAGGAGACCTGATCCTGTAAAAGAAGATCCATAGGGGAGCATTTGGAGGAAGAGATGGGCAGGCACCAATGCAAGAATTCCTCCAACAATCTGAAAAACAACAGGAAATCACCAGAACCCGGCAAACTAACAACAGGAGGACTTGAACACCTTAATCAAGAAGAATTAGGAAAAAATTGACTTTATGAAAGTGATAGAGGCCCTTAAACAGGAGGTGAAAAACTCCTTTAAAGAAATGGATGAGAAGTATAACAAAAAGTTTGAAGAATTGAGTAAATCCGTAAATGATATCTTAGGAACCAAGGAAAAACAATCAAACAGATAATGGAAACAGTTCAAGACTTAAAAACTGAAATGGAGGCAAGGAAGAAAACACAAACAGAGGGCCAGCTGGATATAGAAAATCTAGGTAAACGAATAGAGACTACAGAAACAAGCATAACCAACAGAATACAAGAAATAGAAGAAAGAATCTCATATTCTAAAGATACCACAGAGAAAATAAACTCGCCAATCAAAGAAAACAGCAAATCCAACAAATTCTCATCACAAAACATTCAGGAAATCTGGGACACAATCAAAAGACCAAACCTAAGAATAATAGGGGTAGAAGAAGGAGAAGAAGTACACAGGACACAAGAAGAAGCAGGACACAAGGAAGGGACTGACAAACCTTGCCAAGACAGGGTAAGATGGTTCTGAAAAATTACCTGCCTCTGGAAACGGTCTTGTCAGTTATGCTAGGCCTAAGCCAAAGTTGGTTGCTTCGACATTGCAAATGAGACTTTGGGTGATTGCTCACATAGCCAATTGTCTCTGTCAGATACTGTTCGACTCAAGTAACATTATCTCCTTTCTCGGGCCATCAATTGGGTTGAAGATTAGATAGTCCTAGTTACTTTCCTCTTATGATTTAGCCAAACCTATTTCCAATGCAACACTTAGACTGTTTGGAATAGAATGCTTATTATTTATAATGTGTTCCTTGCTTAATATAGTTTATGTTGTTTTTAATTTTATACTTGATATCTGTTCCTATTATATATAGGTTTGTATTGGGTTTGTATCACTCTTGTTTAGGCAAAAAGGGGAGATGATGCAGAAACCCTGTTAACCAATTATCTCTAAGAGGTGGGACCAACTTAGGGTGTGGTTTTCTGGGACCCAGAGAAAAATGGTGCCCAACCCAGGTGAACTCGTTCTGTGTGTAGTTCACTAGTGGCACAGCTGAGCTTGGACTTTTCATTCCTGTTTTGTGAGTTTTCCCCTAATAAAAATAAAAATATACTTAATTTATCTTTTAGCTAGCCTGGTTATTTCCCAAATCGAGTTAACTTCTACACATATGGGAAACCACCATAAGAAGAACAGAGTCCCATAATGAAGACACAATAGGAACAACATAGGCCTACAGATAAGGGCTCCATAATAACAGTAGTTCACACTAAATAGAACCTCCATAGGGTACAGCAGAGCCCAAAACATGTGCATCAAAAGAAACATAAGATATCCACACATGAGGACTTCATAGGAACAGTACAGTTCCATAGTGAAACCAACACAGGAGAGGCAGAGTCCAAAAATGAAAGTACCATAGGAACAGTAGAGGCCAAATATGGTCTCCCTAGGAATATCAAAAGGCAATAATGAGGGATCAATATGAAGACCAGAGATCAATAAAGTGGCTTCCATAAAAATAATAGAGTTCCATGTGTCATGCCTTCATGAGGAACAGTGAAGACACAGATGTGAGGCCCCATATGGAACAGTGAGAAGCCCAGGAGCTGGGCCTCTGTAATGGACAATGAGAAGCCCACAAGCTGGTAATCCAAAAAAAAAAAAAAACAATGAGAAGTCCAGGAGCTGATACTATATAATGGACAACGAGAAGCCCACCAGCTGGTCCTCTATAAGAGATAATGAGAAGACCACGAGTTGGTCCTCAATAAAGAACAATGAGAAGCCCAGGAACTGGTCCTCCATAGGGAACATTGAGAAGACCACCAGCTGATCCACTATTATGAACAATGAGAAGCCCAGGAGCTGGTCCTCCATAAGAACAATGAGGAGACCAGGAGCTGGTATTCAGTAATAGTCAATGAGAAGCCCAGAATCAGGTCCTCTGTAATAGTCAGTGAGAGGCCCAGAATCAGGTCCTCTGTAATAGTCAATGAGAAGCCCAG
>NW_004949141.1:1095858-1101570 GCF_000317375.1 Microtus ochrogaster
GCCCAGAATCAGGTCCTCTGTAATAGTCAATGAGAAGCCCAGAATCAGGTCCTCTGTAATAGTCAATGAGAGGCCCAGAATCGGGTCCTCTATAATAGTCAATGAGAGGCCCAGAATCGGGTCCTCTGTAATAGTCAATGAGAGGCCCAGAATCAGGTCCTCTGTAATAGTCAATGAGAGGCCCAGAATCAGGTCCTCTGTAATAGTCAACGAGAGGCCCAGAATCAGGTCCTCTGTAATAGTCAATGAAAAGCCCACAAGCTGATCCTCCATAAGGAACAATTAGAAGCCCAGGAGCTACGAATATTTCTTGGAATGCTGTGGCTGTTGTTTAGGGAGATAACAAGCCTCATGTTTTCACTTCCCTAAATATGTTTGTTAGACCCATCTGCACCCCACGTTCTTGACCACTTGTGAGCAGGAGGGGTGCCATTGGCAGGAAGTATGACAGGATGTACTCTTGTCTGTGACTCGATGCAGAAGGGAGGTATGCAAGCAGGAAGGAAGTTGGGATGTATGTTGCTCCTGATTGGACCTGAGGACAATTGCAGTGAATTGTGGGTTTTGACTTCTTAAGGGCCAGCACAACGTGACTTGGGGACATTTTTTGAAAACTTGGGTGTGGACCTGGCCAGAACCCATGCTGCTCACCACTTTTAAAATGTTTGCTTCCAATTTGGCTTTAAATTGGTATAGTCATCTAATCTATGACCAGTGGGAATTAACATTTCCTGGATTCCTCCCAGCGAGATTCAGACCATCTACCCAAATTCTAAATTTGAACTTTTTCTCTGGAACTCTTGGGCTGAGGCATTCCTTCACAGGCATGTGCCTTTTGATGCACCAAGGCTCCAAGCCTGCTTTCGGTTTATGGATGATCCAGGTGAAGTCCCAAGCTGAGAAAAGCAGTAAGCATCTAAGAAGTCTTCCAGGTGAGTCATAGTCTAGTTTTGTTTTGTGGGATTCCCCATTTGGGAAGTGGAGAGGTTTCCAAATGGACCCCAATATTCTCCAATCCAAGGCAAAAAGTGGGACGTTGCCCATGTACCTGGTTCTGGCTCTGGCTGGAAAGTTTTGTCTGTGTCTCAGGGAAAGTTTTGTCTTGGAAGGTTTTATCTGCCTGTTTCTCGTGAAAGTTTTGTCTGTTTTGTTCGAAAGTTTTGTTTCTGTGTTTTCCCATGTGTCTGTAAGTTTTATTGCAAGCATAGAGCTGAGACAGAAATAGAACAGATATTTCTGATGTCTCTGCTGCCACCACTGATATGGCTACTTTTATAGTCAGGACTCAGAATTTATCTCTGGCCACTGGGTTCAAGTCACTGGGCTTTTAGATGTCTTTTGGGTGTGTATGACATTAAAGTGGTTTTTATGCCATTTAATTTTATTGGAAAGCTGGAGCTAGACTTGGCTTATGGCTCTCCCTTCTTTAGACCCAAGCATATTGGAAAGTTTCCTCTATGTCCTGTGTCGGTTGACTCACCTCAGGCAACAGCAGGGAAAAGAAAGCAAAGTGGGGCAGTCCCCCAAAATTAGATTTGGTTCATGTGAATATTCTGTACCTCAGGATTTATAAGTTCTTTTATTGGATATGGTTAAAAGTCTAAAATCTATGAAGAAAGTTACGTTAAAACTAGTAACAATCGAGTTGAGGCTTCAAACTCTATGCTTAGGAATCTTAAAGGAACCATGTGGCATGATTTCCTTTTGGAATATAAGCAACTCATGTATTGCCACCATATTTGGGCAGCCACATGGCTGGCAACCACATGGAGGCAGCCATCTTTGCTAGTGTTGGAGAGGATGGAGCTCATGTGACATCACCATCTCTGGGCAGCCACATGGCTGGCAGCCATTTTTGCTAGGGTTGGGGAAGATAGATGTCATTTCAATTCATCATCTTGATTAAAGGTGTCCTGGCAGCGTGGGCCTACCAGGGAGATAACAATAGATCTACAAGATATTTGGATTAGGATGGAATTTGGGGTGATAATTCCTGCCCTGTCCTGTCCTAAAAAACAAGGCTTATGAAAGATAGTATTTAAAAACATGCTTGTTAATAAGGAATTAAAGCTACACCACCAAGCCTTCATATGCAAGCCTTGCATTGGCAGCCAAACTTTGTAACATAGAGTAACCCAGGTGACAATGGTTTGAAAGACATAAAGGGGTCATGGGGAATAGCTGAGACTTACAAATGTGTGGCAGGACCACAGTTCCTAAAGAGAGCCCAGTTGCAACAGTGGACCCTAGCAGTTGGGGAAATGTTGGTGCAATGTGATAGTCACCAGATCTTCCATGCCCCAACTCCTAACAGTGACCCTGAGGTCTCCAAAGAAGATGGCAGGGCAGTACGACAACTCTACCTGGATCGTGTTAATGCTACCCACGGGAAAAGACTGTCCCGAGGCTGCACCAGTCGCCAGAATCTGGCTCAGTCTGTGGACAAGCAGGACACTGAGAACTCATCACCCAGCTTTGTCTAGACAAAGTAAGATCAGTCCCCACCCTGTTCCTACTCCACAGGAAAGCTTCTCATCTCCTGGCTGTGGTGGCTGAAGACTGATGCTATCCTGGTACCTTTGCCCCCATGTCATGGAGACCACATGAATCTGAGATGACTGTCTGGGTAATGGACTAGTCTCTGTCATTTTAACTGACGCATTTAACCTCTCTGCTGTAATTTGTCCTCCTCGGGTCTCTGATGGTGTCAACAGCTAGGCTGACTGTATCTTTATCCGTTTAGCAGCAGTGCGTAACCATGTTCTTCCCCAAGGCTGCAGCCATCCTTGGACTCATTTCATATATAAGAATTGAACTTCAGTTTTTCTAGAGCTACTAGGTCTCGTTGCCTGTTTAAGAAAAGCTAGACAGGTTTGCCTTGCCAACAGGCTTCATATTAAGAGATAAACAGGTTTCAGATGTAACTTTCCACTGAAGGAACTCAATGATTTGCAATGACTGCTCTCGGTAATAACTCCTGGTGTCTCTAGTAAATGATTAGATGGAAAGGAAAAGGGTTAAAAGTCCATGCAAGTTTTGAGGGTCTAAGAAAATGTTCTAAGATATATAAAGGTCTGAGGATCTAAGTGTTCTAAGATAAAGGTCTGAGACTGTGAAAGCTCAAGTAAAAAGTTCCAGGGGCCTAAGAAGAGGATTTATGATGTGTAAATGCGTGTTGGAGAACGTGAGTTAAGATGTGCGAAAAATGGGAAATGCTTCAGATTCCCCCCCCCCCATGCTATTGTTACACCAGGATTTCAAAAGTTCAGAGGTTTAACATTGCTCAATGGCGTTCTCATAAGCTGGTAGAGCAGAGTCTGTTTACTGTTTATTCCCAAGCTCAAGATTTTAAATTTTCTTTCATTGTCTTCTAAGAATAAGCCTAAAGGTGCTTCTCATTGGGCTATAGACAACTCTGCCTCATCTATATCTGGTTCTATGGACAGAGGAAAAAGGTATTCATACCTTTTAACCCAAATCTATTGCTTTTGTTAGGATTCAATTGTGTGAGTCATATTCCAACTTTTTTGTTGTGATTTGCTCTGTTTTGTCTTTGTTTTTAATTTATGGAAGGCTGGCTTGAAACAAGTCAAGCTAAGGATAGGTATTGATAAGTAACAAAAAAGTCTCTGTGTATTTATTCGGGAGCTGTGTGGCAGGGCCCCAAAGAGAGAAGAGTATAGGAGTATAAAGCACACACATTTCACTATAACAACCTTAATATTGGCATGTTTTTTTGTCCTCCAGGAGGAGCTTACTTTGCAGGACAGCCATGACAAGTTCAACATAGGCCCGATTTTCGGCAGTTAGCCCTATGGCAACACATACCTGATTCCAAGAAAGACCACAAATCAAGATCAACCAGATACTACCCAGAAACAGACCATCCAAAGGAAATTCCTAATATTCCGACCATTGTAGATAGGATCACCTGCTAGCACACACCCATCGCTTTTCACCAGGACAGCCCTAGGCAAATGTCAGCTAATCAGAGACATTGAACCTTAGAAATTCCGCACCCCAACCTCTGATATTATACAAACCCCACCCCCAACTGAGCTCAGGGCTCTCTGATTGTGACAATCCATTTGACACATGGAGAGTTCGAGTTCAAACTTGAATAAAAATAAAGGCTCTTTGCTTTTACATACAGGACTAGGTCTCTTTGTTGATTCTGGGGGAACTCCGTACATCTGGGCATGACAATATAAGCTGGGGAGTGTTGTGAACCTGACCATCTATTTGCAAAATAGGCACAACTGAAATATACTTTTGATAATTGCTATGAAGTTTGATTAAAGTCCTATGTGACCAATATCTGAGCTAGTTAGATTACATTAAATGTATTCATTACAGTACTATATAGCTATCATGTCTCAATATTCTCCAAACTCCCATTTCTTCACCAAACTCTTAAGGAAACTCATGTGTTTTGAGAAGTCAAGGGTATTTCATCATGATAGTTATAGCTTTGGCAATTCATGAGCATATCCCTTTCTTCCCAATGCTCTGCACGCTGAAGATTTCTACACACCTGCCAGGAAACACAAACTCAACAGTCATGACCTCCTCTAGGCATAAAATCCTAATAGAAGACAAAGGCCCAAGGGGTTCAACCTTTCACTTAGAAAGCAGCTTGTTACAGACACGTGGTTCACTTCGCCAGCATCCGGGTCTCAAAGCCAACGAGTTCTTCCCAGTGCAGACACATCCTCCTACCCACAACCAGGGACAGGAGGAGGCACACAGCCCTGACTGGGAAAGCTATAAGCTCCTGCAGCTCCAGTGTGAGCTTGCACAGGTTACTGAGGTCTCTCCTTGTCCCCCTGGACGGGTCGGAGAGCACTCTTGGCGCCAGCAAGGCGGCTTGGGTGCAGCACCAAACTGCAAGTTGGGGAAGACAATCCTGAGCAGGTAAAACAACTCTCGTTTGGACTGTACGTTGCTGCTGATCATCTTGCCCTCAGCGCCCTGGACTGGTCGTGGAGAACATTGCTCTCGCGAACCCGCCTCACCTCATCGAGACCAGGTTAGGCTGCCAGCACCGCCACCGCCAGCATCCCGCGCAGGTCCACCGTGCCCCAGTCGGCTGCCAGCTCCACCCCAGTCCGCCTGTCCGCTTGCCGCCCAGACCTCAGAGGCTGAAGCTGCCGGCCAAGGAATCCAAGTAGAGTTGTTAGAGCACCCCAAGTCCCAGCAGGAGAACATAGCCACATAGGTGGAGACTGGTCGATGCCCATGGGGGCCATGGAGCGCAACAGGAGCTAGGACCGACTCAGACCCGCCACTAAGTCCCCTACAAGGACACCCGCTTCCGGGATCCTGCGCGCGGGCAATCACCACTGCTCAGTGAGGCTGCCTGGCTACCTCGCCTAGCAGTAGCCTGCAGCTTGCCCTTCCGCATAGACCAATGCCAGGAGGTGAAGGGGGAAGGAGAGTATGTATCCGGTTACGGGTTATGGGGGGAGGGAGGGAGAAAAGCTCCAGCAGTTTTATAGACACCTGTTGCCTGTTTTTTACAGTGTGGATTTCAGATCGGTAATGCTAATATATCTAAAACCTTTATGGCCTTTTGTAAACAAAAAAAAAAAAAGAATTGTGTAAACTTCATAAAATCTAGGGAGTCATAAGACTTGGACCCACTTCTCACAGGTCAAAAAAACTGCAGGTAAGAACAGCCTAAGTTTTCCCCACCTGCCTATTCCTGAGGAT
>NW_004949141.1:1101790-1102897 GCF_000317375.1 Microtus ochrogaster
CTAGAAAACCATGGTCATTTGGGGCGTGGCCTCTCCCCGCTCTCGCGCTCTCTCTCTCTCTCTCTCTCTCTCTCTCTCTCTCTCTCTCTCCCCCCCACTCCCTCCCTCTCTCCCTCCCTCATCTTGGTACTCCTCCCATCCCCAGACTACTAGGGCTATGAACCTGAAAGTTCCAAATGTAAGGCAGTGGTGGTTTGAAAATAAATGGCCCTCAAACGGAGTGGCACTATATTAGGAAGTGTGCCCCTAAGTGTGTCACTGTGGAGGTGGGCTTTAAGGTCTCATATATGCTCAAGCTAGGCCCAGTGTCTCAATTCACTTCCTCTTGCCCGTGGGATGAAGATGTAGCTCCTCCTCCACTCTCAACTCCTTCTCCAGCACCATGTAGGCATGGTGTCACCATGTCACACCATGATAATGAACTAAACCTCTGAAAATGTAAGCCACCTCAATTAAAATGTTTTTCCTTCATAAGAGTTCCCATGGGCATGGCGCCTCTCTTCACAGCAAAAGAAATCCCAGCTAAAACAAAGAGGACTACAACCTGCTCCAAACAGCTGTGAGCCCTGGATATGCTAAAAGCTGGCATGGATCAGTCCAACCAAAGGGATTGCTTTCTGGTTTTTGAGCTGGGTAAATGGATCAGATGATTCTGATGAATGCCCCATTGCCTGAATTCCCTCCTTGCCTTTAAATAACATTCCAGCCCTCCTGGACCCTGACAACAATGTCTTAGTTTCAGGAGGAAGTAGTTAGAGAAGAGAGTATGTCATCCCTTGTTCCCCAATAGGCTGGAATATTAAATCAAAATGATATTCCCTGGCATAGGTGATAAAATAACTACCTATACTACCTATTGGTATGTCAGAAAAAGGCACCTGTTAGAAGGAGAGAGAACACGAGCAAGGAACTCAGGAGCACGAGGGGTGCACCCACACACTGAGACAATGGGGATGTTCTGTCGGGAACTCACCAAGGCCAGCTGGCCTGGGTCTGAAAAAGCATGGGATAAAACCGGACTAGCTGAACATAGCGGACAATGAGGACTACTGAGAACTCAAGAACAATGGCCATGGGTTTTTGATCCTACTGCATGTACTGGCTTTG
>NW_004949141.1:1103817-1109064 GCF_000317375.1 Microtus ochrogaster
AATAAAAAAAAATAAATAAAATGTTTTAAGAACTTAAAAAAAAAAAAAAGGCACCTGTTAAAACGAAACAGACCCAGATCTATCAACAAGTAAATTCATTAGCTGAAATACTTCTACAATATTATAGGGTACTCAACCTGCTCTATGTAACACAGAGGATATCGTTTGACTCTAAGAGAAAAATTGTTTCTATATAAACCACTCAAGAATAATTAAAGATAATCTGGCTGTATTCTATAAAAGCATTGCAAAAAAAAGGAGACCTGAAATGAAATAAATAATTGGTCCCATTCTCATTTCCCAACCTCTTCTATATAGTAACTCTGATTAAGAGCCATCACAGGACATTTGGACCTGCTACTTCTGCTCATTGCTGTTGGCTCTTGCATCATTGATGCCATAACTAAATGATAATTCCTGACTGAGTAACATTAAACTGATGAATATTAGATTCATACATATACACACACACACACACTCAATTGGAGAGAGTCAGAGTTAAATTCTAATTAAATTACTATGCATAAGACATCTATGAAACCAAAATTCCCCTGGCCTGCAATCCCCTTGCCCAAGGACAGAAGGACAGATGCTCTTGAAATACCAGAGGCTATTACTTATGAGAGATAGCATCCAAATGTATCCACCCTTTTAAACACAGTTATTTGACCCATCCATACTTGATGTACTTAATCTCACGTAAGCAAAAGGTATGGGGTCAGGAAATATGTCAGGATGTTTCTTTAATTGTATATAGGCGGGAAGTACACAGGCAAAAAGTAGGGTGGGAGGCATCGTTCCATCTGATTGAAGCTGATAAGAAATGTGGTGAACTGGGTGTTTTGTCTTTTTAAACCACTGTAAAATGTGGCCTGGGGGGCGTTTCCTGGGAACCTGGGTATGGACATGGACAGAGCACATCCTCCTGAGCACTGTAAAATTAAAGCTTGCTTCAAATTTCCCTTGAAACTGTGATAGTGGTCTTATTTTCCAATAGAGTTAACCAATAGAGTTAACCAAACAAGGCCCTATATCTGAAGAGGGGAGGTCATCCAAGGGAACAGCACAGGTCTTTCAGTGAGGTCCTCCATAGAAGCAGAGGGGTCCAGAAGTGTGGTCTTCCTTGAGAACAGAAGCCCCTATGTGAGGCCTCCTTAGGATCAGCAGAGTCCTGCTGGGGAACAATCTTTTTGTACACTGTGAATATTGGTTATACTCATCGGTTTAATCAAGAGCTGACTGGCATATTAGCTAGGCAGGTTAAGGTTAGGTGGGAGGACCAGACTAGGATGACTCTTGGACAAAGAAGGGTTGAGAGAAGGAGTCACCAGGAGATACAGAGAGGAGCAAGATAAACATGCTGTACTGAAAAAAGGTACCGCATCATGGCAGAGCATAGATAAGAAATATGGGTTACTTTAAGTTGTAAGACGTAGTAACAAACTTAAGCTATGGCTGAGCATTTACAGTTAATAATAGATCTCTGTGTTGTTATTTCGGAGTTGACAGTCCCAACAAAAACCTCTGTCTATGTACGGTCCCCACTGTCAAACAACATATAGCCGCATAAAACCAAAGCTTATAAAAGGAGTCTAAACACAAAAAATGGAGCCAAACACCACTTCCTAGTCTGATGTCTCTCATTCTGGGTTGTGATACAGAGACACAGCTTCCAGTCACTCCTGCAGGCTTATACTGCCAGATTGAGCCCAGCCAACACAGCCTGCCATGAGCTAAGCCACATGGTGGGTTTAAGCTGTGTTCATGTAGACAACAAAGATTACAGATACACAGCAAAAACAGATCCAGATTTGGGGGCGGGGAGACCTCTAAACAGGTTACAATGTGTTAAAAAAATGTACAAAGTCATGGGAGAGAAAGGAGAAAGTGTGTAGATGCTCATAGAAAAAAAACTAGTTTAAAAATAATAAAAGTGCGTCCTTTAAAAAGGAATAAAGTAATACAAAAGGAAAAGGCCATCAAGAGATGTAAAATACACGGGGAGTCTGGATCCTGTGTGTTATTGTGCTGTCTTTAAATTCTTTGAGTGGGCTAAAGAGATGCCTCCACAGTTAAGATCACTAGCTGCTGTTCCAGAGGTCCTCATTTCAATTCCCAGCAGCCACATGGTGGCTCACAAGCATCTGTAATGAGGTCTGGAGCCCTCTTTTGGCCTGCAGCCATCCATGCAGACTGAATACTGTATACACAATAAATAAATAAATCTTTATAAAAAATAAAATAAAATTTTCGATTGCTGATAAATGTGTGGTGGCTGCTAGGACACATTGGGTTGATGGAGTTAAAGACTAAATAATTAGACTTAAAGTTTTCTTAGTTGTGCTTAAAGGTAAATTAAATATAAAACTTAATAGGTATAACGGAGGCCCATAAGTTGAGGCCCTCCTTGGGAACAGCAGAAGCCCATAATCGAGACCTTCCTTTAGAACAGTAGAGTTCTATATGTGAGACCTCCATAGGCACAGCAGAGGCCCATAAACAAGGTTCTTCTTGTGAACAACAGGGGCCCATAATTGAGGACCTCCATGGGAACAGAAGATGGACATCTGTGAGGTCCCTGTTGCAACAGCACAGGCCCAGAGGGGAGTCCCTCCTTGGGAGCAGCAGAGGTTCACAAGTGAGATCCTCAATTACAGCAGCAGATGCCTTGGGAAGAGTAGTGGCCCACCGAGGTCCTCCCTGAGATCAGCAGAGGCTCAGCACTGAGACCCTCCACAGTAGAAGCAGCCTAAGAAACAAGCAAGTGCTTCAGTTAAAAACATTTGCTTGGCTGGCTTCCAAGTCCACGGCAGACATACCGAGAGAAGACCCTCCCTTTCCAAGCCCACTCAGAAGATGTGCTACCTTTTTCTGCTCAGCCAATCAATCTGTTACAAGGTTGTGTGTCTAACCAGAATCCTCCCAGACTCCATGCTTTCCTTCAGCCATGAAGTTAATCATTTGGATTCTCAATTTCATTATATAAAAGCAATGCAATTCAGTTCCTTTTAAATAGGGAATACAACTGGACAGAAACTTTTAGATGCCATTCCTTTACCTATGATGAACCCATTATCTACCACACTGGTAGGTGATATTTAGAACGTACATGGCTATACACACACTTGTCCAGGCTTTGAAAGTAAGCCCTCACCAACCTTACAGCCTGGTTCTTTCAGCTCATCATCTATTCTTATTGTGAATCTCTCTCAATAAACGACTACTTACAGAATTATATAACTGGTACTTCTTGAAAATTCCTTTTTAAATTATCTAACAAGAAACATAATTATGAAATAATTCTTTTTAATCTGAAATATCTTAGTTAAGCCATGCTCTGCTAGTAATGAGGATAAATGACAAGTCCAAAGTCACCATTACCTTTTTTGGCCCTAAATTCCAAGCTGATGCAGCTTCCTATGAAATGGTGATAGGCCCTCATCTCTGCCTCTGTTATCCGCACCATTGAGTAAGGTGAGTATCTGGGGTCTGGCTCCTCATATGGCCTACACTGCACAGCCATGGAGTTCCAGGACACAGGACCACCTCCTCTCCTCTCCATGCTGCTCTAGGCGCTGCATTCACAATATGGTAAAACCTCCTCCACCTAATCTCTCTGAAGATCACACAAGGTCTTTCCCTTACTGAGAGCTGAGCCTGAGGATTAGTGAGTGCTGCCAGGATTACTGCTTTAGCAGACTACCAGAACTCCCCATTCGGAAACAGAAGGGAAGCTGAGGGAGAAAGACATTAGGAACAAAGGAAAATACTAGAGCTACTGATAATAAGAATGCTTCCCTAAAAGCACCACATCATGAAGTATCAGGCCAGGGGTTTAAGTACAACCTAAATTATTAAATTAAATTTTAAAACAGGGATAAAAATTTTGAAAAAATATTCTTCGGAGGATTATTTCTGCTAGGTCAGTTTCACTTACCTTTTCCAAGCTCTCCAGGCTGCACAGCATAAGCCCAACTCTTAGCATTGCCACCAGGGAATTTACCATCTAAGGAAACACCAGGCTGACACAGCAAATGATAGATTCAAAAGCTCTAACTGCTCCCGGGGAGCGGCTGCAGTACAACATCACAATTCCCAAGTGAAGGACGCTCTTTTCTGCTATGATGTGCAAGAGCCCCTCTAGATCCACAAGAAAAAACAATGACTTCATATTGTAGAGCTAAGCTATACAAAGACACAGGAAGGACCTGCCTTTTCTTAACACATTTTATTCTGTTTTTACGTGATTAACGCTGCTATTTATATATTGTGTCCTATAATTTAAAAAGAATACACCATGAAACAGTCAATAGTTAAGAAAAAAAAGGTTATGGTTTAAAAAGAGAGAGAAAAAAGTATATGAATGTCTAAAGAATCTATGTAAGCATCTGTGGTGGTCTGTAGTCTCTGTCTATGTGAATATCTGTGGTGCTCTCTCTACTCTGTCCATATGAACATCTGCAGTGGTCTCTAGGTTCTGCATATGTGAGTGCGTGCTGTGGTCTCTAGGTTCTGTGTATGTGAGTGCCTGCTGTGGTCTCTAGTTTCTGTGTATGTGAGTGCCTGCTGTGGTCTCTAGGCACTGTCTATGTGAACATCTACATTGCTCTATGGGCTCCGTCTATGTGAGCATCTGTGGTCATCTCTCGGCTCTGTGATTTCCAAAGGAAAGTGTGTATTGCACTTTAAGCTTATTTACAGACTCAGATATGTGTAGTCATTGGGTCATTTTTCTTCAGTAACAATGGTGTTTTATAATTTAACTGGCCTACTTGCCAACCATTTCCTAGGATAGCTTTGTAAATGTTTGCTTTTTCAAGATAAGTTGAGGAGGAAAACTCAGTAAAACTTTAACCCATCCTGTCACCCACTACTGCTGTGTAAGAGTCAGCATGTAATTTTAGCTGTAGTACTATTTCTTTTTGAAATTCAGTGCCCTTGCGTTCATTACAAAATTTTTAGAATTATCTAGTTGATAAATATTTTTTCTTTATGGATATGCAGTGCCCTTCCCTATTAACCAAATTTAATCCTAAAATTAATAAGAATTATTATAGTTTGAAGTATGTTTTGTCAGATATTAAAATAACTACACTTTCTTGCTTCTTAGGTGTAGTAATAGGGAGCGGCAGGGCTGGGCTGCATCCCACCACCCAGCTAGCTTTACCTGAAATAATTACACGGACACTGTATTCTTTTAAACACTGCTTGGCCCATTTCTATCTAGCCTCTTCTCGGCTAACTCTC
>NW_004949141.1:1111482-1127836 GCF_000317375.1 Microtus ochrogaster
AGAAATAGCTGCTATCAAGAAAACATGCTTTACTCTTTCCCAAGCTTTCTCAGGCTTTCAGTGGATACAGTTGTCCACACGTCTGGGCGCCATTTGTTTGGAATTGGCTTTTTCATCATTTCACCCCTGGGTAATGTCTCTCCTTGGTGGTGAGATGTATGTTTTGGATGCAGTAAAAAGCTGAGCCCTGTTTTCTAACCCATGTTTTCTAATCTGGTGCTCTTTGTCTTTTTGTTGGGGAATCGAGACCATTAATATGGATGGTTACTATGGAACACTGTTTACTAATTCTTGTTATTTTGTTATGTTGACTTTCCCTCTCGATGAACTATTCTGGAATTACTGATTCTTTTTGTCCTTTGAGGTATAATTAACCTCTTCAGCCTGAAGCTTTCCTCTTGGTGTCCTCTGTGCAACTGGATTGGTGGACAAAATTTGTTTAAACTGGCTTTTACCACGAACTCTCTTCAGGATTTGAAGATGAAATAGAGTAACTGGACAACGAAAGAACTAGGATGCTACCTACTACTACCTCCTCCACCTGCAAGTGGCCTTGGGAGATAATAAACTAGATAAGAAGTAAGATTGTAAATGAAAATTTCTGTAAAGAAGCTGTGCGAGTAAACGCTGATGGCTGGATTCAAACTTCAGCGGTGGAGAGATTGGGAGGCTCTAGTTTCAGAGTCTGTTTACAGTTTATCTTCAGTGATCTTCAGCCTACCAAAGGCCATTCCTTGTCCCTCTTTGTGTTGGGCCTAATATCCTGTAACTAGCAGATAAAGCTGTATCTACCATGACAAACAGATAAAGACCCCTGGTATTTTAAGTGTATTATTAACTTAACAAAACTCCATTCTGCCCAATGGAAGGGATGGCTAAGATTCCTCTGCCTGCTGTGACTGCCCACATAATGTTTTCACCAACTGATTTTTTAAATGCCTTGACGTATAACTTTTGTTGTCCTGTTACTGTAAAAAGTCCACGGAACTGCTTTCACATTGGATTTGGAGAACCCTGATACATGTTCCCAGCCATAGTCACTAAGTTTGACCACAGAATAAACAATGTCTCTTACTCCCTTTGAGGTGAGAACCATAATTATTTTTTCTCACACTGACTAAGCTCTGTGATGCAGCTTCCATGAGGCAACTGTCCATGACAGTACAGGACCTTGCAGGGATGTGGGTGTTTAGTGGTCAGCCACTCTCCTGTAAGTAATTCCTCATTCATGGTCCATAGGAAAGACTTTGGTGAAACCATACTTTGGTCTGTTAGAGTAAGTAAGCATTCTATTGCATCTCCCCAGGAAAAGTTAATGTGTTAATTCCATAGACTTGAGAAGAAAGGCTATTAGAGTTCTTGCTCTCCTCTGAAACCTCATGCGCCAGGTCACCACTATATGCTGCATCATCATCATCATCATCATCATCATCATCATCATCATCATCATCATCATTATTATTATTATTATAGCTTTCAAGTCTATGCTGGACATTTCTGGTTCCCAGCAGTATGGTCCAATCAGCTCTGTTCATGTCTTTCAAGGGCTTGATAAGCCCAGCATTCCAAACTATTCCATATTTCCCACAAATCAATCTCAAATTCAGGTTTAGGGTTATCACCACAATGACCCCACTTTTGGTACCAGTTTTTGTGTTATTTTCTTTTCAAACATTTTTTAAATTCAAAGTTTATAAAGTAAGAATTTTATAGAATATAAAGGTTAATTATTGCCAAAGATAAAAAAATATTTAAAAATAATTTAGTGTGGCCATGTGTCCCATTACTTTCTGTTTCCTGGTCCCTTAAGATCTCATCCTCTGTCTCTCGCCATCCCCTTTCTAGTTTGATCACACACACCCTTGTGCAAGCATGCATCTGATCTGGGTTCCGCAGATGAGAGAAAACGAGCAGGGTTGTCTTTCTGAATTTGACTTAATTCACTCCACATGATTTTCGGCTCTCTCCACTTTTCTGCAAATTGCCATGATTTTATTTCTCTTCACGGCTTAGTAAGATTCCAATATACATCTACCACTTTTATCTACTCATCTGTTGATGGACATCTAGACTGCCTCCGCATCCTCGCTGATGTAAATAGAGCAGCGATGAACATGGATATGAAAGTACCTCTGTGGTATGTTCACTTAAGCCTTTTGGGTGTATATCCAAGGGAGATATAGTTGAGTCTTAACAGAAGTTCTATTTTGAGACAGGGCCCCACTGTGTATCCGTGGCTCACATAGATCTGTAGGTGTTGGGATTACTGGGGATAACCACGCTCAGCTATTTTTTAGTTCTTTTGAGAAACCTCAGTACTGGTCATTTCTACGATGTAACCCTTTTTATTCTGACTGCTCTGGTCCTACTTCTTTGCCTTAGGTGCTTAAAGATTAAAGGCTCTCCACAGACGTGCAGCATCCCTACCCCTAAAAGACCTGAGACAGGCACAGGAATCCACTCTACCCCAACCCATATCCCCGGTGGGAAGCAGAGCTGGGCCACACAATCTTTGCCAAATAGTTTTAGCTGTAACGAATCGGTCCAAAAACAAACAAACAAAACAAAACAAAAATCTTTTGGATTGGCCCTTTTCTTTGTTCTGGTCTGGACGGTGGCCCCAGAAAGACAAGACGTCTTCATAGGAACCGAGAGATTGAAATGAAGACAACGCCTCCGCCTCCATGAACAAGGCGGAGTTAAAGGACTTGACCCCACAGCCAAGTGGCAGATTGCGGCTGAGGGGAAAGCGTTCCTGGAGCCTGCTGCCACTGCCAAGGCAATTGCAGGCGGAAAGTCTTGATCAGTGCTCTCTGTAAAGCGGAGTTGTGACGGGGACAGAGGTACGGAGGCCCAGGACTGAGGGTCCTGGAGAAGGAGCAGGACAGGAGGACAGAGTCGGCTTGTCAGGGTTCTGCCTCCCACCCACCTCACTGAGGGAGTACTCCGCCCTCTCTTCTCCACGCTCCACCGGAGCTAAGTTGCTACTATAAAGAAGAGTTGCCTCTTTTGCCCTATTTATTCATCCATTCTCTTTTATTTATGGGCGCACAGATTCTTATTTCAATTATTTGAATTGCAGTCCGTCAGTATTTCTTTGTCCTTTAGCTGTTGCTGTTTGGCCAGTGAGTTTCTTTAGCCTGGTTCCTGGACCTTTTCTACATGTCTCCTCGTTTGCTATTTTCTGGTAGAGCGTGTTCCCAGCTCTCAATATTCTTTCTCTGCTTCTCCTCAAAGCCGCTTACTGCTTCAAAAGATTCTCCATTTTAACATACTCCCAGGCATGCCTGACTCCATATCTAGCCACAGAGAGACAGACAGACAGAATGAAGAGAGGGGGAGAATGCGTGCAGTCACTTCCCTTCCAAATCAACATGTTAAGATTCTCTTGAGTCTTTCAGTGTGTCTGACTTCTCTAAGCCCAAGAAAATTGACCTTCTCTAGCGATGATATATTGTTATTTTATACACATAAATCAATCTCAAAAATGCTAACCCATGCCATTGTGAAAAGCCAACTAAACAGAGTTTAATATTGATCTATAAATAATTTGGTTTCTATAATAAAACTATATTGTAAAGGTTGTATTATTTTACACTTATATAAGCTACAAATTTTCTATAATACCAAATTAACGTATGAATATAGAAGAAGACATATAGAATGAGACATAAAATGCTTAATACCCCCAAACAGACAACAGTTACTAAAATGGGATCATACATTCACGGAGACAGAACTGTATCTTGTAAAAAAAATCATTCTTGCTCTATAGTATGAATAATTGGAATGAGATAAAATTAAATTTGGCTTGACATGGTAGTGTCTGTTTCCCAACTGCCAGGAAAAATGAAGCAAGAGGTTATTTTGAGCCTAGAAGTTCAAAGCCATCCTCAGCAACCTATTTGGGAGGAAATTTTAGCTATACTTTCAAAGTCCAAATAAGTCAAGAATCTAAAGGTAAGGCAGTAAGCCCTATAAGAAAAGGGCTCCAGCGGTGGTTCTCAACCTGTGGGTCACAATCTTTGACAAACTTCTATCTACAAAAATATTTATATTATGATTCATAACAATAGCAAATTACAGTTGTGAAGTAGAAACAAAAATAATTTTATGATTGGGGATCACCACAACGTGAGGAGCTGTATTAAAGGGTCACAGCATTAAGAAGGCTGAGAAGCACTGCTCCAAAGACTCAAAATCCACAGGCCATAAAAGAAAAAAGTTAATAAAGTTGACCATCCCAAACTGCACGATAAAAACACCATTAATAATGTTAATAGGCAAACAACAAGCCAGACGTGGTGGTGCACGCCTTTAATCCCAGCACTCAGGAAGCAGAGGCAGGAGGATCTTTGTGAGTTTGAGGCCAGCCTGATCTACAAAGGGAGTTCCAGGACAGCCAGGGCTGTTACACAAAGAAACCCTGTCTGGGGAGGGGGAGTCAGACAACCAACAAACTGGGCTGGGAGAAAATATTTGGGACATGTATCCAAGTAAAGGGATATCTTTGATACTTAAATTTGAATTCTAAAACATTTTTAGATCTATTTTCTACATCAGCAATGCCCAAACTGCTTACTTTTGCTTCAGAAATTTGTCAAAAATACTAATTTCTACTTCCTGCAAAGAGAAATGCAGTGTATCATATGGCCCCGGAAGTCAGCCCTGAGGCACAGAGATTAATGTACAACTGATTTATTGGTGTGGTGATAAAAACATCTTTCACATTCTAAGAGATGATGAAAATATGTCTCACATTTTAAAAGACTGGAACTTTTGCTGAACTTCACAGCCAGAGTTAATAATACACCTTGAGATGTATTAACCTAAGACCTCTGTCCTATTGTGTACTCTGTGTGTTTATATAACCTGCCTTCTACAGAACAATGTAACAACCAACCTTCCTTGCCTTGGGTTTCCCATGTAATCAACATTTACAACTTAAGCTGTAATCTTAAGTTATATATTTTACCATACCCCTGATCCAAGAGTGTTTGTATGTGTGTGATGATGATCATTTTCTGGAATCATTAAGTTGGCTGAAAACAGTCTTATGAAATGAAAATCCACCACAAGTGCTGAACAGGACATATGGATATTGCCTGATGAACCTTTACAATACCATTTGTTATCTGGGTCAGTTGGCGTCAGGAACTGAGTCCTTTCTAAAACTCTGTTGAAAGATTTCTGTAAAGAATCCCTCATTCCTTCTCCCACATGTAGCATGAATAATAAAAACCCAGAGACAGATATTGGGGTTCAACCTAAAGATCAGAAAAGCAAAGCAGTCAGCCCCTGGCTCTTACCTCTACCTCAGACCAAAAAGGACAGTCCTGCCTCCAGGAATTTTCAGAATGACACTGAACTGAGACCTGCTTCCTCCCGTTTCATATTTTATATTCTTCTCTAGTGCTGGGATTAAAGGTGTGAACCGCTGCCGCTGACTTCTGTGGTGAACTAGTGTGGTTACTGGGATTAAGGGTGTGTGCCACCACTACCTTGTTTATAGCTGACCAGTGTGGCTTCTTTACTCTCTGATCTTCAAGCAAGCTTTATTTATTAAAATACAATAGAAGAGAGAGCAAAACCCTATCTAAGGAACACACACAGTGAGACACACAGACAGGTACAAATTCAAAAGGCAACATTTAGTCAGGCACAGATTTGGACTCATACAACAGAAAGGAATGACAGAAGACACACAGAGAGAAGTGACAGACTCCTATCTGGGCTCACTATTAAATTCCCATCAATAGGACGTGCTTCTTAATTTATTTTCCTTAAAGCAACACTAATGAATTCTTGGTGGCTCTGAGTTTATCATTAATGAGTTCAAACTAATACAATTAGGAAGGCTGCGTAACAGATCTGGTGGTGGCTGGGAATTTGTCTCAGTGGCAAAACATGTGCTTAACTTGTGCAAGGCCTTGAGCTCGATTCTCAGTGTGACCAAAGAGAGCAAGAGAGAAGAAGGAAAGGAGAAGGAGGAGCTGAGGAAAATAAAAGAACACTTCCTGAAAGGAAAAAAATAGAGGAGTCATGGTGAAACGGCAGAGGAAGGGAGCCAAGGCATGCCAGCCTGTACGCAAGCTGCCTCTTCCACTCAGTCTCCCTGGAAGTACCCTGGAATTCTGAAGTCGACTTGGTCAGTTCTTGGAGTTGTCTTCGCCAGAGGGCCGGAAGGCTGGTTTATTTTATGTCCAATCCAGGGAAGCCTGGATTCCGAGATAATTGACCTTTCATAAAGATTAAAATTGAAGGATCTGACTCCCCCTTCCAGCATTTACAGACATTGAACACTTGTGGTACACAGACATCCATGCAAGGGAAACATTCATACATATAAAAATAAATAAATAAAATTACAAAAATTAAAGATAAAGAGTGATATAGGTCTTAATCTATTCAGAATCTTTTTAATTATTGTCTCTACACCCCATGGAGTTTTTGTTTCTAATGAAATGAGAACTAGATTTGCAGGCATGGCATATAGGCCTGATTCTCAATAGCTGAGACACAGAAACTTTATTTCTTTCAGGGTACCTGAAGAACAGTGAGCTTGTGTTGACTGCTGTAGAGTTCAAACGCTCTGTGCAGCCAACGCAGTGCTGTGGTATGGGATTAGCTTCAGGGTGTTTTGCGACATACACTGCATGTTCACTGGTATAAACTCATTGTGAGATTGCGGTGGCTTGAAAGAAAATGGCCCCCACAGGCTCACACGAGTGGCACTATTAAAAGTTGTGGCCTTGTTGGAGTAATGGCGCAGGGCATGGCACAAGGCACAGATTGAGTCCTGAGGTGGAGGACACTACTTGACAAGGTTCTAGTGAAAAACGATCAAGAGATTCAGTCTCAGGAGTGTTGGCTTCCGTTTGCACTTTAAAGAGCAGCTATTTGCATAATGGGGAGTTTTCTGCTTGTGCAGTCCCCTGGGAGATCTACTCATGTTCCTGACAGAAACTGAAGACAGAGAGACTTAACCTGAGAGGAAAGTCACAGAAGAAAGAATCCTCCATATGCCCCAAGGATTGTGGTACCAATGGGGTAGATTCTGAGGAATTTCTTGCTCAGCTCTGGATACAAGATGTCATAAGTATATCCATTACCCTATACTGGAGCCATATGGAGGAGAAAAAAATAATTTGAGTTGATGGAAAGAGAATGAGATACCAGAATCTTCCTTTTGGGGAGCATACAAAAAGAATAGGCCTCTGCTATAAAACTGAGAAACACAAATAGGTTATAATTGGCCAGTTAAATGAGTATTATGAGATAATTTGTAAAGCTTGCATTTTAGAAAACATCAAAGGATTCTGCACATAACTTGGTTAAGGTAAAAATCATTTCATTCTGACTAACATATTGTAACCACGTGAGCAGCCAGCCAAGACACAGGCTGTAAAAATAGAAGGTCCTGTGTTTTGCACACCCGGAGCAATTTGTAACTTTCTGATTTGACAGGAGTTGGTTTGTCAGAAGCTAGTCTCCTAATAAGACTAGGTTTTTTGTTCTTTGCTTTTAACCCTGAACATTTAATGAGGAAGTGAAGAAGAGATCTGGGGCTCTGGTGCTTACCAAATGACTTATATAGTCAATATGCTATGTAAATAAAGAGTCTCTCTGGTTGAAAGAGAAAAGCAGCTGAACCCTCAAGATGTGCATTCTCCCCACCTCCACCCCCAGGCTCATTCCACATATCCTCTTTGGGACTTGAACCCCACTGAAGCTGGACTTCAGCAGAGTAGACGTGACTTTGTTGGAGAAAGTTTGTCACTAGGCTTTGAAGTCTCAAATGTTCAAGCCAGGTCTAATATGGCATTCACTTCCTGCTGCCTGCCAATCCAGATGTAAATCTCTCAGCTCCTCCTCCAGTGCCATATCTGACTGTTTGACACCAAGACTGTAAGCCAGCCTCAAGTAAATGTTTTCCTTTATAAGAGTTGCTATGGCCATGGTGCCTCTTCATACCAATAGAAACTCTAATTGAGAAGAAGTTGGTACCAGGGACTGGGGTATTAAGGGCCTGATCATGCTTTCGTTTGGAAGAATATGGGCTCTGGGACTTTGGATTAGAAATGCAGTTGGACACTTTAAGTGGGGCCTAATGGGTCATCCTAGTAGGAGCATGGAAAACAATGGTGATGGTGATTTGAACTGTGGGGGCCTGACTCAAGACATTTCAGAGAAGAATAATTTTGGTATATGGCCTAAAGGCTGGTCTCATTATATTTTGTTTTATATATATATTGCCCTTTTTTGAAAAGTCAGCCTGAGGCTAAAGTGAAGAGTTTTGGATTAATTGTGTTGGCAGAGAAAAGTCTCAAAACAGCATGGTATGGACTCTGTCATGTGGTTATTAGTGTTCACTCTTATGCAGATTTATAATGAAAAGGAGCAAACTAAGCAAGGAAAAATACAAAATGTACACTTTGAGGAGAAAGGGGCACCAAGAGATGGAATGAAGCTAAGTCCTGTATTTAAGGAGACAAGCGAAATAAAGAAAAGCCTGGTGCTAGATACAATAAAGAGAGTGGTAACCTCAGAGCAAGACCCCATACAACTAAGCTTCCAGCTGTGAAAAGGAATTAAAGAAACTTGAAAAGAAGTTAAAGAAAACCTAAAGGCCAGGCATGGTAGTACATACATTTGATCCTATCACTCAGAGGTGAAGGCTAGTGGATCTTTAATTTTGAGGACAGCCTGGTCTACAAAGCAAGTTCTAGGACAGCCAAGCTTAGGCAGTGAAAGAAACCATTGAAAGCGAAAAGCTGGTGAAGATGTAATTGAATGAGGAGGCCATGTTCCAGTCACAGAAAACAACAGAACTTGGCAGCTTAGGACACATGGTTCTGGCTTTAGAGTCAAGGACAGAAGAAAGGGGTTATGGAATCTTCCTCCACACCTAAGGAAAACCACTGAAAGTCAGGCATGTGTCAGGGGTGTCCCTGACTGGATGCCCAGAGAGGCCATTGTGTGAAGCTGTGAAGGTGAACCCTGGATTGCCTTGGAGACCCCAAACTCTTGGGGGTGGCAGAGCTGTACAGTACCTGCTGAGGAAAGCCGCTAACATGGAGTGGAGCCAGCCAAGAGAGAGAAGTGTGCTGCAGTCAACAAAGTTGAAAGGAGTTGGAGAGCTGAAGAGCATTTTGACATCAGATATGGAAATGTAGACTTTGAGTTTGCAGAGCTGGGTTTTGGTCTTGCTTTGGTGCAGTATTTCCTCACTGTGCTCCCTATTGGAATGGTAATGTATATCCCCTGACACTGTTTGTTTGAAGTCTGTGATCTGCCTTTTTCATTTTGATTTTGTAAAAGATTTATAGAGTTAAGAGATTGCCATGAGTCTCAGAAGAGACTGGACTTTTATAGACTATGGTTACTTTTAAAGTTGGATTTAAGGCATTTCTGCCTTACTATATGGCTACAAGCTTATGGGGGCGGGGGAGTGGAATGTGACTTGATGCAAAGACTCGTCCATTGAATGAATACTCTGGGCTTTTGAGGTTGGCTCCTTTTCTAACTGTGAGCTCACTAGAGCCCTGGGTGAAGACTTTGTTGACCCTCTGGTGGACATGCTTAAAAGTGCAACTTACATTTTGTATGAAAATCTTGAGGCTGAAAGTGTGGTTTGAAGTCATCTCCAGCCCTTGTTTTTTCACAGAGATGGGCAAGAAAGGAATCCTCAGGCCTGCAAGCTTCTGGTCAGATAAGGACTGTTCTAGCACCTGGGTTGGGAGCATTTACGACATTAGGCAATGAACTAAATGTTTCTTGAGTATGATCTCATTTAACCCTCGTTCAAACCATACGGCATACATTCTATTAGACAGATTTTCTTTGGTTGTTTTGTTTTCTTGTGTATTGTGAAACAAAGTCTCACATAGCCCATGCTGCCGCCAGCTCACTCTCCGTAACCAAGTACTGTGCGCCTCCATCACGTGCTGGAGATGTAAGTATGCACCCTCATAATCACACACTGGCTTCTTAAACTGTGGGTTATGACCCCACATGTAACTGACGATTGTGAAAATTTGGCAACAGTAGAAGGTTTCTGGACACAAGCTGACTAAGAATTATCAAGATAAAACACATACTGGATCCGAGCTGTCCTGGCACTATTGATCCCCCTGCAGCCTCGCTGCATTCTTGCGTCTAAACACAAAGTGTCTGTCCACTTTGTGACGCTTCTGTCACATGCAGACACGCCACACAGCACCAGAGAATGCTGCCTGAGACTGCACACTCTGAATTGCAGTGTTTTCACTTTCCGATCGCTGCAAATACGTTTGTGTTTTCCTCCCATCATCCCCTAGCATGTTAGCTTCAGATTGTGTCCTGCATTGTACTGCATTAGAATGCTTCATTTTTAAAATTGCTCTTTGAGTGGTTGACTTAAGTTTAATTTTAAAAAAAAATCCAAACCTCTAGAAGAGACAGGCTCATAATCCCAGCACTTAGGAGGCAAAGGCAGACTGGTCTCTGTGAGTTCAAGGCCATTATGGTCTATATGTTGAGTTCTAGGTCAGCCATGGTTACAGTGAGACCCTATCTCAAATTAAATAAATAACTCTCTAAATGAATTTTGGTTTGGAATTAAAAAAGAATTACCAATTGTTTCTGAAATGGCCCTAAACAAATTTCTGCCACTTTTGTTCTGCATACTTATGTGTAAAAGTATCAAAATTGACAACTACAAAAGAATAAAAATATCGGCCAGCTCTAAAGATATCAAAGATGCTCTGTGCCCAGCTGTACCAAATATTCTGCCAAGGTTTAATTCTTTCTGTTAAAAATAAATAAGCACACCCACCTCCTCAGTATGGGAATTTGCTTTCATTTTTAACAGATACAAAGCTATGTGTCCTAAATAATTGTTTTAAAATAAACTTTGTTTTCCATTGGTAAATGTTTGACCTCTATACATGTCTTATATGCATATATGTCCACGGTCATAAAAAGAATTCTCAGGCAAACGGGGTCATGAGTGGAAAAGCTGAAGAAGCCCTCCCGTTTCCCTGTTTTCAAGATGTGACCACTGGAGTTGGGAACTGTGTGCTGCAGCAACGGCCTTCTGGGGTAGTACTTCCACAGCACATGCCTCCATCAGTGGTTCCCACTGAGGATGGAGACCCACCTTCAAGAAGATACATTTTGTAAAATCACATTCCTAAAACAGCACTTTTATAAACTAAAATCTACTCTGTATCAGAGCTGTCATGTTGTATCCATTTTTTTTTTTTAATGAATAGGTGCTTAACACCTGAAGGTACTTATTATTGCTGTCCTTCAGTAACTGGGACTGTTGGATCAGACTACCATAGAGCCATCATAATACAGATACACTCAAGTCCCTTATACAAAATGATGTGGATTTTGCCTATAAGCTATGTGTATCTCGAATATTTTTTATTTGGTCTAAATTACTTATAATACCTGACATGTTGCAAATGCTATAGTTGCTACACTATGTTGTTTAGGGAATAATGATAAAAGAATGTCAGCATGCTTATCAGAGATATGGTTTGTTTTCAAATTTTTTTATCAACAATTGACTACATGTGCTGCGGTCTGCAGGAATCATGCAGTGAGATTTCAGCTGATAGAGCAGAAGGCTGAACCACCAGAATGAATGGTTCTGATGAACATATATCCTGATTCACAAGGGGCTGGGCCTACTGCCTTTTATATATCAGCTGTTCCTACGGTAGATCTCTTGTGAAGGCATAAACACTCTTCCTTAGTGCAAAATTCAGCAGAGTATGGATTATTGGACACAATTCCTTCTGTATTGGTATATTTGTACCTCCAGTGGGAAATTTAGCCACGTAGCCAAAAACCTTTGTTCCCACAGCCATATCTCCATTCTGTTCCCTGAGATACATTAGAAGCCACCTCCCTGCAACTATCTTCCATTTGGCAGGACATGCAGTCAGGAAAGTAGTCTTTCACATAGATCACATTGGGACCTTCAAAGATAAAGGGACTTCCAAGCTCAGAGTATTGCCTGTTTTGTGTGTGTGTATAAACTGGAAACTGTACATAACAGGGAGAACAGCAGAAGAATAAAGAAACTGATGTAGAAAAACACATAGTGGAGAATTTATTTTGCCCTCAGATCCTTTTAAGTCCAGCGCGTTCTGTGAGTCCTCTTCTGAACCCTGAAGGGACACTGAGGCTGGCACTCAGAAGTTCTCAATATACATTAATGTAGAAGCATGGATTGAAGTGGGCCAACCACAGACTGTATTTCAATGTGCTGGACCTAGACTTCCTGGTTGACTAGTGAAGTATGGGGTTTTGGCTCCTATTCCCAGGAGAATTCCGAAGGAATGAATGCATGTGGTCCAAGTGCTGCTGTGCCCATTTCTTCTGGCAGTGAACAGCATGTCTCTGTCATCTGAGAAGTTTACCCAAGACACCCTAGGACAGGTTAACAGGCATTCTGCAAAGCCATCCACAGCCCAACTGTGGTTGCATAGAACAGGATCAGGAGGAACAACAATATAGGCATTCAAAGTTGTTGTGTTCACAGAACTTTGGGTTTGTCATGGCAATATCTTGCAACCAGCTATGAGTCTAGCCAACTTGCATTTACAAACTGAAGGCCTTCCTCTTCTCTCAAGTCTCTCAAGTGACAAGTCAACCTTCCCCTGCTCAGCAGCTAGCATTTGTCACTGCTTAGCATTATATTAAACACTTATTTGGTTATCCCAAACTTGAGAGCAAAAACTTTCTTTGTTCACAGGTGGAACCTGAAAGGACTCAGATGTGAGTTCAAAGGGGACACTCAGACAGACTGTTGAGGTAAAAGGTTTCTTAGAAAGGGTTAAGCTGGGTATGGTGACGCATGCCTTTAATCCCAGTACTCCGGAGGCAGAGGCAGGCAGATCTCTGTGAGTTCAAGACAGATTGTTGGGGTAAAGGTTTCTTAGAAAGGGTTAAGCTGGGTATGGTGACACATGCCTTTAATCCCAGTACTCTGGAGGCAAGGCGGGCAGATCTCTGTGAGTTCAAGACCAGTCTAGTCTACAGAATAAGTTCCAGGACAGCAAGGGCTACACAGAGAACCCTGTATCCGGTCAGAAAAAGAAGAGGAGGAAGAGGAGGAGGAAGAAGAATTATTAATGCTATAGACAAACTAAATAACAGCATGGCGGGGGCTCTGAGGAAAGTTCAGGGCCCAGCACCAGAGTCAGACAGCATGGTATATCTCTGCAGAGATGAAACCATGGCCTATGGGGAGAAGTGAGAGTCCCATGCTTTTCTGAGCATGGGGTGGTTTTGCAGCATAAGCCTTTGGTCAGGCTTTCTGGTTCCCAGTCATGGGAGAGAATGGGGAACAGGACTTTTGGTCACCCTCTTGGCTCCTAGAAGCCTGCTAACTAGGGATCCATATGGTATCTCTGGAGGGTTCCTGGGAGGGAGGGAAGGCTGCTGCAGGTACGAACTGTGTCCTAGCGGCCTCTGGGTTCTGTCCCACATTCTTATGGAAACCTAGTGCTTAAGTTTGCCTCTGGCGCACACTAAGACCAGTTTGTTCCTACTCCACCGTCTGTTTAGGACTTAGGACAAAATGTAAGGTATTAATTTTCCTAGGGTTTCGACAACGAATCAATCTTTCTGAGAACACAACTGTGACAGCTAGTTTTATTGTCAACTCGCCACAAGCAAGAGTCATCTGAGAGGAAGGAGCCTCAATTAAGAAAATGTCTGCCTAAAATTGGGCTGTAGGCTATTTTCTAAATTAGTGATGTAGGGTGGAGAGACCAGTCCATTGTGGGTGGTGTCATACCCTGGGCTGGTGGTCCTAGGTTCTATAAGAAAGCAGGCTGTAGGGACTGTTTCTAACTCTGTTACCTGCTTTTAGGACCCCTTCCTCCTACTGGGTCACCTCATCTAGCCTTAATAGGAAAGGAGGTGCCTAGTCTTACTGTAACTTAGTATGCAATGTCTGACTGATATACATGGGAGGCTGCCCTTTCCTGAAGAGAAAGGAGGAGGAGTAGGTGGGGGCTGGAGGGAGGAACTGGGAAGAGACAAGGGAAAACTGTGATCATGCTGGAAATTAGTTAATTTATTAAAATTAATAGAAAGAAAGGAAGGAAGAGAGAAGAAGAAGAAGAAGAAGAAGAAGAAGAAGAAGAAGAAGAAGAAGAAGAAGAAGAAGAAGAAGAAGAAGAAGAAGAAGAAGAAGGAAAGAAAGCTGAGCAAGCCTGAGGAGCAAGCTAGTAAGCAGCACTCCTCCATAGCCTCTGCATCCTCTCTTGACTCCAAGTTCTTCCCCTTTTTGAGCTCCTGCCCTGATTTCCTCCAGTGATGAACGTGAAAGTGTAAGCCAAACAAACCCTTCCCTACTCTAGCTGGTTTTGTCATGTGTTTCCTCCCAGAACTAGAAACCCTAACTAGGACCAATATTCTACTACCAGGATGCACTTTGGCTAGCTGAAAGCACTTAGCGATTGTACCCACTCAAGCGTAGCTCCAAAATACTTGGACTACATCTAGTAATCTGCAGCCATATCTCGGGCCTTCCTGCATTTGTCCCTGGCTTAATCCCTTTTACTGTTCCTCACTTGGTCTTGTGTTTCAAGGAAATTACTCAACAGATAACGCCTATTACTACATTTTCATTATGAAAGAATAGAATTTCACCCACAGAACTCATGTCTAAGGTCAGTGTTATGCTTTTCTCTACAGTCGGATGTGTCCCTCTGTTTTTTTAAGGGGTGCTGCTCTCAGGGTCAAATCACAGCCCCCCAACTCTTTCTTCTCATCATCTTTGCACAGCCAGCACTCTCCAGCCTTGTTTTTCAGATGGAAGTTGTGACCCTTGATGGTAGGCAATGAAGTTAATTGGGTGGATGATGAACAGCACTCTCATGAACATCAGAAATATGCAGTTTATTTTGGTATGTGTGGATTGTGGTGGGTTATGAATAGCACATTAAGGAATGTCAGAAACATGCACTTTATTTTGATATCTGGTGTTAAAGTCTGTGGAACAGATGGGTCAAAGTTTTCCCACTAGCAACTTCAGCATCAATGCAAGTGGTCAGCTCACCCGGCCCTTTGACTTTATTTTCTTCATTAGTCAATGTGCAATGAGGTGCTCAGCATATCTGCCCATTCAAACTCTTCATCCAAAGATATGGACTGCACTTTAGCTTATCTTTCAGTAGTTCAAGGCCAAACCCCAAGAATGGCCCAACCCTCTGTTCAGTTATTGCCTGGAATATGTGAAGGTTGTCAAAGAATTCATAAACCTTGTATTCAGGAACCGGATGGATTACAAGTCCAGCCTAGAGTACACAGCAAAATCCTGCACATAATGCAACCTACCGCTAGGTGGAGACATGACCTTGTCTACTCCCTTAAGGGTTATTCAAATGGATAGGTCGGACGTCCTCTAGAAACCACTCCCAGGAAGGGAGACTAACAGAAGATAAAGCAGGTACCTTTACAGAACCCCACCCCCCAGCACAGTCCTTAGGAACGGGGGCAGCTCTAGAAGCTGAGCTACTATGAGGTTCACCTTAACCTGCCTGCTCCCCTGAGGTCTTTTGTCAGTCTGTGTCCCAAACATCTTCAGTTCTGTAAGATGCTCATGTCAGGGTTGGGTTCTTCAAGTTTCTGTTGTTTAACATGGAGAAGGCAATGTTTCACAGTCAAGCACATGAAGCCTGAAGTTTCTGTATTATGAAAGATCCTGTGTTGACATAGTCATTTGTGTTATTCAAGTTTTTTGTTTGTTTGTTTTTGTTTTGCTTTGTTGGTTTTGTTTTGTTCGTTCGTTTGTTTGGTTGGTTGGTTTGCTTTGGTTTTGGTTTTTCAGTTTTTCAAGACAAGGTTTCTCTGTGTAGCCCTGACTGTCCTGAAACTCTCTCTCTTTAAACTAGGCTGACTTTGAACTCAGAGATCTGACTGCCTCTGGAATTAAGGGCAACTATCACCACTGCCTGGCCTGATTATTAAGGTTTTTTTCTTTTTGTTTGTTTGTTTGTCTGTTTGGTTGGTTGGTTGGCTTTTCGAGACGGGGTTTGTCTGTAGCTTTGAAGCCTGTCCTGGAACTAACTCTTGTAGAACATACTAGCCTCAAGCTCACAGAAATCCTCCTGTCTCTGTCTCCAAAATGCTGGAATTAAAGGTGTGTGCCACCACCGCCTGGTTGGTTATTAAGTTTTTAAGAAGTCTTTGAGAAAAAAAAAAAAAACAGTACTGGGACCAAAAAAAAAAAAAGTTTACCCATTTGGGAAGGCAACAGGAATGAGACAGGAACCTGTTATGAAATGGGACAGAGAATTGACGTCTGGGAAGTCCCCATAAGGGGAGAGAGAGGGAGGAAGAGAGA
>NW_004949141.1:1127936-1128406 GCF_000317375.1 Microtus ochrogaster
CCCAAAGCATTAGTTACAGAATTTTAAAGAAAAGTCAGAAGAGATGAAAAGGAAATAATTATGCCTTTCTGGGTCAGGCCTCAGAATGACAGTGCACAAGAAAACAGAATCAAGATGGCCAGGTGGATGCCCCGTGTCCTGTGCGGTTTGGGGGAACCCGGCAGCAGTCTTGGAGCTTCTTGCACTGTGAGCCCCCAAGCTTAAACAGGAGCATGGGTGCTAACTCACACCTGAGAAGCCAGGGGTCTCCCTGGGGAGAGTGCTGGAGACAGGAGTGAATGAGTGAATGGATGCATGAGTTTTGTTGCCAGCATACTCCGTAGAATTTGGGTTTCCCCTCTCCTTCTAGAGAGCCGTGAAAGTCTGTATATAAGGCATTAGATCATATATAATACACCATTTCCCTTGGTTTCTAGAAAAATAAGTCCAACTTTGGATAGTATTAGAGGTTAATATTTCCTTTGCCGGAA
>NW_004949141.1:1128887-1129669 GCF_000317375.1 Microtus ochrogaster
AGTTATCCTAACCCTTGAGGCTGTCATAGCCACAAGACTAAGCACGTGTTGGTGATGATCCTAAGGACAAAGAGACCAGCAGTAGAGCCTTAGCAGTGGACTAGGGCAGCCCTGAGACAGGGTTCTTTAGAGGACACAACCAATAGGAACAACTCATTAGCTTTAAAACAGTAACAGCAGGCTCACACCTAGCTCAGAGGCTCAGCAGTCCCGCCAAGGCTCTCTGTCACGGGAAGGGCACTTGGGGTAGGGGTGGGAGTGGCAACCAATGGTTACTCAGACCACAAGATTGGACCCCAGCAGCCTCACTCTGAGACAGAAGCAGGGATGTTTCCTGGAGAGCAGCAGTCCTGAGTCCATGAGAAAAGCTCGGAAACACTGGTTCTGCTCTCTGTGAAGGCATCAAGTCCATTTGATGCCACGGGGAAGGTCATGTTAGCAGAGGTGAGAAAATCCTCCTGCCATATCTACTGCTACCAGAAGGAGCTGCCACAACTTTTCAGGGTGGGACTCCCTGCATGGCTGATTCTAATTTATGACCACTTAGCATTAAAATCATCCATAAGAATCTTTCAATGACAGCTCTGGGCCTGAGACCAGATGGCTAGAATGCTTTTTTCCTGCCTTTTCTTACTCCAGGTGCTCTTGAGGAAAAGCACAAACAGCACAGCCCAAAACAAAGAGAAACACAGGTTTGGATCTGCATATTCTGAGTCTGGGGCTTCTCTCTCCCCAGACAGGGGTTTATACAGCTGTCTTACATGTGCATGCACTCATGTGAG
>NW_004949141.1:1129769-1143243 GCF_000317375.1 Microtus ochrogaster
TGTCTGTCTGTCTGTCTGCCTGTCTCTCAAAATTAAATTCCAAAACTTTTGATGAGGTTCTGCCACGAGCATCTCTGATGGTTTTGTTTGTTATTTTTGTTCTTCCCTCCTTGGAATCTCTTTTAAGAAGCCTGTGAGAAGAGGTGGAGGGATGGGGAGAAACCCCCCCCCAAAAAAAAAACAAACAAAACCTAAGGGGCAACGTCCAAATGTCTTTGGTCCTTTTGTTTTAAATTGTCATTCAAATTCAAAGTGGTCATTTTGTGTATTTTAGCTTCTTTTATTTAATCCTCACGAATCTGTTTGCTTGAGATTACATTTTTTTCTTGTTGTGGAGAGTGTATGGGGGTATCACCAGAGAAGACTGCCCAGATGTCTTCTGGTTTTTATTAGCTGGCCAGCGACTACACTGGCTGTTCAGGATCCCAGTGTAGCACTGAGCCTTTCTCAGGATCCGTCTTTAAGCACAGAAACCATATTCTGGGTTGACACATTTCAGTTAACAAGAACAGTTAGAGCAAGGAGAACTACAGAAGCCAAAAGCAAGGTAGTACATTTAGAGACTTTCCCAGAACTATATGGACTCTGATGGATTCAGTCTTTGTTTCATTTTGGCAGGTGTTATGGCATGAATGGTACTCTCATCATGGAGTCAACTGTGCTAAGGTCTGAGCATGTTACAGACATGTGCATTTGAAAGGCCAGTCGAAAGGAATCTAGAGTTAATCTTAGTTAACCTTAGTTACCGTTTCTGTTTCCTGACTGGCAGGGAAGAAGCCTTACAGGTTGCCTGGGAATCAACAGCCTACATATTGCTTAGTTCTACATTGACTTTGGACAGTGAAAAGAACTGAGACTCAAAATCTTGCTGGAAATTGGAGAAGCATCTTCTCTCCACAATTCCAGAGCTACTTCAATCAGTGAGACTAAGCCTCCTGACCAGCCAAAGTTAAGAGCCATAACACGTCTTCATCAGCACATGTCAAGATCACCCCCCATAGAAAACATATCATTGTCTCTTTCAGATAAGTCATTAACCATTAAGTATTTGAGATGATTGAGAGAGTACTTAAAAAAAAAGGCTGCCTATTCTGGCCACAGTGTGTTAGAGGCACAGGGTAACTAACACAATTTCCCTTCAGGACCCAATAACTACAAAAAACTTTTAAACTAAAATAACCCACCATGCTGGTCTAGTAATGCCTCCTTTGGATATATTGCTCAAGGGACTGCCTTATATCTGGGGCATTATCTCTGTACTCATAGGTAAAGAGTTGTCTACAGGAATGAACTACCAAGAACGAAGAAGGTAACCGGGATGCAGGTGCTTGTCTAATGGATTGCCAAGTTTGTTCTCTGGTGCAGATGAAAATCTGAACATTTGGAAAGGACCGAGGGCCAATCCCTGAAGAAAAAGAAAGAACCAACTTTAACACTTCGGGATTGGAGAGGCCTAACTCTAAATCCATTAAATGGACTCTGTTGTGGGTGTTTGTTTGTTTGTTTGCTTGTGTTTTATGTTGTTTTGTTTTTTGAGAAAGGGTTTCTTTTGTTTTGTTTCATTTTTCAAGACAGAGTTTCTCTGTGTAGTCTGGCTATCCTAGAACTCACTCTGTAGATGACTGGCTGGCCTCAGACTCATAGAGATCCACCTGCCTCCCAAGCACTGGAATTAAAGATGTGTTCCACCACCACCAGGCCTTTTGTGGGTGTTTTTATAGAGCTCTGGTCCTCCCCTTCACCTATGGGTGCTCTTTAGATACCACACACAACCATATGCTTTTAAGTCTTCTTGAAACAAACAAAACAAAAACACCATCTCAGGGAGACTGCTTTCACTTTCCTAGTTTATCCATGTCTGTCAAGAGCAGTTAGGATAGAATAGACCAGAAAGAAAGCAAAGCATGAGGTATAATTAATTAGGAGTTTTGAGAAAGGAAAGAACCTGTTGTTTCAGTCTGACTAGAATCCTTTCTACTCAGGAATGAGAGTTTAACCTCTAAGTAGGTAGGATAGCAAGCACTCAGTCTGTCTTGCTGTCCTTTTAGACTTGTCACTATGACAATTCATTTTTCAATCTGGATCCACTGAGATAAGACCTCAGACTTAAACTTTTGTCGCCAATTTGAATTGTTCCTGTAGAGAAGAGCAATGTAAGCTGGGAGGCACCTGGAACGTGTTCAGTGCTGCTCTATTCATAATAGCCAGAAACTGGAAGCAACCTAGATGCCCCTCAACAGAAGAATGTATAAAGTGTAGTACATTTACACAATGGACTATACTTGGATCTTTAAATATATAACATTATAAAGTTTGCAGGCCAATGAATGAAACTAAAAAAAAAATCATCCTGAGTGAGATAACCCAGACCCAGAAAGATAAGTATGGTATCTATTTATTTGCTTATGTCTATATATTAGCTATTTAATAAATGATAACTAAACTAAAATCGATAGACCCAAAGAGGTTAGATATAAAGGAAGGGACTGGGGAGGCGAGAATACATGCATATCTCTAGGAAGGGAAAATAGAAGTGATTCTGCTGGAGCCGGGTAGGCAAGACAAGAATGGGGGGATCAGGTGGGAAGGAGGAGGGAGGGTGGGGTTGAAGAACAGAATGAGAGGAAAGACAGCTAGAACTAAAGAGCATTTACGGAGCATTTGAGCAGCTGATATGGAACCCCAGTGCAGTGGAAACTTCCTATAATATATGAAGGTGATCCCAATGAAGTCTCCAAATATTAGAGAGACAGAACCCCTACTGATCATCTCTTTCACCATGTGGAACCTCAGTGCCAGGATTGGGTTTCATCCAATTGAGTTGTTAGCCAAGGGGGTCCCATGAAAATCTCCAAACAACCCAAGCTGTTTCCAGGACAATAGGTTGCTCTCCACACACTGAAAGCAAAACCCTATTGTTGGAGACAATACCCATACAATTCATTGAACATGGAAAGTTTGATCCGGTGCCTACATAGAACCTTCATTCCCTACATTCTAGTGTCTATGACACAGAAAGGTACTCTGTAGGCTAGCAAAAAAGAAAAGGAAACACCAATCCAACAATAAAATCTCTGATCTACAATCTGTCCTGCCTGCAAAATATGCTAGGGAAGTGGTGGCACAAACCTTTGGGAGTAACCAGCCAATGTCCAATTTGAGTTATGGACCACTCCATTAGATGGAACCCATACTGGGCACTACTTGGGTGACTGATAACCAGAGTCTAGACAGCCCAAAGATCTAGGGTAAAACCAAATACTACTGGTCTAAACATAGCAATAAAATGATGCCTAAGGGAGGCGCACGCCTTTAATCCCAGCACTCGGGAGGCAGAGGCAGGCAGATCTCTGCAAGTTCGAGGCCAGCCTGGTCTACAAGAGGTAGTTCTGGGACAGGCACCAAAGCTACAGAGAAACCCTGCCTCGAAAAACCAAAAAAAAAAAAATGCCTAATGATATACTTCTCTACACAAAGATGGGTGCCTTATTCAGCCATCATCAGAGGCTTCCTCCTGAGTAGATGGAAACAAATAGACCCACAGCCAGACGTTACTTAGAAAGAGAGAGACCTTGGAACACACAGCTCTAAATGAGATATTCCTATTAAATTCTTCCCCTCACAGCACAGGGAACTCTTCAGGAGAGGAGACAGAAAAAATGGGGAAGGACTCCAGGAGAACAAGGCCCTTTGAAACAATTGAGCTAAGCTCATATGAACTCAGAGACTAAAGCAGCATGCACAGGATCTGCACAGGTCTGCACCAAGTCCTCTGCAGATTATATGTATTATAGTTTTCAGCTCAGTATTTTAGTATTTAGCTTGGAACTCCTAAATGTGTGGGTCTCTCATTGTTGTGCCTTCTCTTAAAGATCTTTCATTTTTCTGTTCATTTATCTTGTCCAACTTTGATATGACAGTTTTTGTTTTAGCTCATTATATTTATAACCTAGCTATATTTTGTTGTTGTCTCTAAGAAGCCTATTCTCTTCTAATAAGAGATAAAGTATATGGAGGGGAAACTGTATTTAAATAAATAAATATAATTTATATAAAATATAATAGTAAAGACTTATATGTAATCTGAAGTGAAAAAGATGAGGGTTCCTTGCAGCCTTAGTTTCTATGCAATGTCCAGGAAGTCCTCAAAGGTGATAATGAACAGTGGGATCAGCCATGAGTCTTCTTGTAAGTGTATCAGGAATTACAAGCCACTAGAACAGCTCATGTCAGGACTTTCCTGTTCAAGTACAGGTGGGAGTCTAGTTCTTAAAAAAGGGCAGATTCAATATTGTTCAAAAGATGTTTTGAACCTTTTGGAGACAAGATAGGTGAATACATGAGGAGAAGCAATTTAGGTAAGGAGCACTATATTACTGGAGCAAGTCCTTTCTGGGGAGAGGTCCTGAGGATTAGGATTAGATAATTGGCTGCCCAGTTTTATGTCAGTTTGACACAAGCTAAAGTCACCTGAGAGGAGGGAGCATCAGTCAAGAAAATGCCTCCCTAAGATTGGGCTGCAGACAAGTCTGTATGGCATTTTCTTGATTCATGATTGATGTGGGAGGGGCCAGCCTATTGTGGGTTGTGACACCCTAGGCTGCTGGTCCTGGGTTCTATAAGAAAGCTGGCAGAGCATGCCATGATGAACAGCTAGTGAGCAGCATCCTTCCCATGGCCTCTGTATCAGCTACTGCCTGCAGGTTCCTGCCCTGCTTCAGTTCCTGCCCTCACTGCTTTTGATAATGAACTGTTATGTGGAACTGTCAGTGAAATAAACTCTGTCCTCCCCAAGTTGCTTTTGGTCATGGTCTTTCATAACAGCAATAGCAAGCCTAACAAGAGGCAAAGAGATCCCCAGGCTCTAAGGTGGGAGTGAGCACCCATCAGAGCAAAAAGAGGGCAGGAGATATTCATTTGTGACTCCTTAGGAAGGAAATGATACTGTTATCAAGAAAAGGAGGAATCAGAGAGGAGTGAGGGAACAATCCAGGGGAACCAGAGACACCCCCATACTTAAGATGAAAGGGGTTGAGATAAAACGGTTTGCAAGGAGAGCCCTAAGCTTTAGATGCGCAAGGCATTGGAGTTTGAGCCAGTCTTGTTTCAATCTAGAGCTAGTTTGATGAGAATTTCCTTGAGAGTTCAGTTAGTCATTTCTACTTTCTCTAACAATTGGAGTGATATGGGATATGGAATCTTCAGGAATCTGGAGAGAGGTCACAACTTGTTGGGTGATCATGGATGTAAATTTGAAGCCATTCATTGTCTGGTTGAAGAGAAGATAAGAGACTGAATCAGGGGATAAGTTCAGAGACTAAGATATGGGCCACAGTAGGGCCACCTTTGTTAGTAGTTGGGAAAGCCTTGACCTATCCCGAAAATGTATCTACCATTAATAAAAGGTATTTATACCTTTTTTCTTTTATAGAAGGAATGCAGGTAAAGTCCAATTGCCAGCCCATGGCAGGCATCTGGTGTAGGAAATGGTAGCATCTAAGGTTTAGACTGGAGTACATTCTTCTGCAGGAATCACAGGAGTTAGATAAGTTAGATAAGTCCTGTTTGTCTGAAGGTTGGAGGGAAGAGTGTGGTTGGAGAAACTGGAGTAGAACTTGGTTAGAGGGCTGGAACAGAGTGGTTAGAGTGGGTGAGGATGTATTTAGTCGGAGGAACATGAGGTGCCTGGGAGTGGATTGGGAATGGGGGGCCTGATAGGCATGAGTGAGGAAGTTTTGTGGTCAGAGGTAGAATCAGTAAGCTGGAGATGAATGAGGGCAGCTTCCTCTGTGAGTTTATCAGCACAATTGTCCTGTGACCATGAACAACAGAGGTTGTCTCAGGAAGTAAAGCAGCATTTAAGAGAGTCTGGATCTGGACCAAATTAAAGATGGGCATTCCCCTTTGTGTGAGAATTTCCCTGTCTCCATACTAGGATGTTGGAATGGATAATACATTTTTTTTAATCTATGTAGATGTTGACTTGTTTGTCTGCAGCCAAGGCCAGGTCTAAAGTTGAGGGTGTGAGTTCTGCCTCCTACAAGACAGTGTGATGGAGGAAGGGTCTGGACTCAGCAAGAGTATAGGAGTGTTGAGAGTGAAGTTGGCCCTGGATGGTGGGATAGACAGCCACAAAATGGGGTGTCTTGAGTGAGTTCTATGAATGGGTTGAGGGTGAAGTCTAAAACTTTGATGTGGAGATGAAGAGGGAGCAGATTGGGGGTCTTAGAGGAGGTGGTGGGTAATAAAGTGGTGGGGTTGTAGGTTGAGGAGGGTTGGAAGGTTAGGTTGGGGTCCAGGAGATAGGCATGGAGAACCTGAACCTGGGAAGGTGGTGGGGTTTGGAATCTATGGTGGCCAATGGGATCTTTAAACAACAATGTGAAAAGAACAGTGAAGGAACTATGGAGGAATATTTTGTTGGCCTCGGGGATAAGAATGATGGCAGTAGCTATGGTCTATAGACAAAGAAGCCACCCTGTAACAACCAAGTCCAGTTGTTTGGATTCAGTTGGGGTGTAAGCGGCTCCTGTTCACTGACAGGACAGCAGGGGTATGGCCCTGGGTAATGTAAAAGAAGAGAAAGAAAGACCAGGAAGGGTCTGGGAGTGTGAGGGTAGAGACTCTAGATAGAGACCGTCTTAAATTGTCAGTGGCATTAATAACAGAGGAGGGGGAGGAGAGAAGCTCCTAGATAGAGGGGGATGGGTAATGAAAGAAGAGTTAGGGATCCAGATTTAGAAAATTTAAAGAGGCCTTGAAAGGTCATAAATTCCCTCTTGGTGTTAGGCATAGGGTAGTTAAGGAGTTCCTTCCTGTCTTCACAGAAGGGGGCTGGACCAAGAATGATAAAAGAGGGAGAGATCTCAGTAGGCTACGGGCAGGACTGAAATCTTAGGCAAAGGAGGCTTGGGCACAGGGGATTCCAGAGCATTTGCCAGTTTCCCTGATGAAGTTATCTAAGTCTGTGAGGATTTAGAAATCCAGAATTCCTAATTCTGGCCAGGTATGGCCATTACCTAATTGATATTGGAGCCAGATATGGAAGGAGTGTTAAAGATGTGACTCTCAGCTTCTGGCTCTGGCTACCTGTACCATGTCGCTTCACCACCGAAGACTCTTCCATTGAAATATAAGCCAAAGGACGTTGATGGGGGTCATGCTACTTTATCCCAAAAACAGCAGCAATAAAAACCTTTTAGAAAAGAAACCCAGATTAGTGTGTATATGACACAAATACAGTGAAAGAGGAAATTTCACAGATTAATGTACAAAAGGTGACATCACAGAAATGCCTTTGGCCTAACCAAGCTTCACTCAGCCAAGAAAGCATGCTGGGAAAAACCATGTTGTATGAACTTAGTTGACATGGGTACTATGGAAGTAACCCCCTGGAGCCCTCATCCCAGCCCTTTTCTCCCTTCAAGCCATCTCAGGGTCAGGTCACTGGGCAGGTACGGCACACTCCAGGCCTTTCTATATCTCCCCTTAATCAGGTGTCTCTTTTCCAGCAACTATCCATGTGTCTATGTACAATTCACCGTAACGTGGCACAAGAACCTGAAAACCTTAGCGCCTACCCTCAAGGATCCTGCCCATACATCTGACGCATGGAAACTCAAACCCTGAGTACTCTGCAAATTATACTCAGAATGACAAACTTTTTCTTTCTGTCAGCTACAGTAGGCAAGCTTCAAATGCGGAATGTTAAATCTTTTTACAAGAACATGTGTTCCCACTCCCATCCATTCCTAAGGATCCCTGTTTCTTGAGTACAAGTACCTGTGACTTTGCTACAATTCATATGCTTATCTGGTATTATAAAAATCATACAGCTCTTCCTTATGAGCACCTATGAAATCTGAAGTAGTCCTGGAACTCAAGACCTCCACTTTGAGTCAGGTCTGTAAGTCAGATTCAAAGTCCTTACCTTCTCAGCATGTCACACACTGAGAGATGTTTACAGATCAAGCTCATCCAAAGGCAGACCAGCTCTCCACTGGACAGAGCAAGAATTCTCCATATATACTAATGATGTTATCATGGCATTTACTCTTTGACAGCTCTTCCCTGGCTTAGGCTTTGGACTAGACCGACTTTCCCTGGGCTCACAAGCCAATTTCACCCTCAGGCTCAGAGAGGATCACATAAGCAACTAAACTAGCTGGTCTTAGTGCCCAGATTCCAGAAAGGGCCCATGGAGGGCAACCAAAACATGGATGCAGCCTCGTGAGTTCATGTGCCTCTCCGTTTTAGCTAACTCAAGGAAAGGGTGACTTAGAACACTGTAGAGTGAACCTTTTACTTAGTTCTTGAGTCTCTCTTGGCGGGGGGTATTTGTCATTCACTCATCAGACCTAAGTCTCAATAAGCACAGAAGATGCCATGAACACTTGATGTTGAACTGGAGTGAACTGAGGGAAGTTTCAGTAGAGTGTTATGAACGTGCTTAGTGCTCACGAGTGACAATGTGCTCTAAATGTGTGAACATGCAGAGTGGACACACAAAGGTGTTGTCCCCTCTTACATCCTACAGGCGGGAGCAGAACGGCCATGCTTGATGAGAAGATAGAGCAGTACACACACCGATGTGTGTTGCTGTTTATCTTCAAAAACCTAGATAGAAGTAAAAATAGATGGATTTCCCAAGGTTTTAAAATCTAGTTTGAAGAGTAGTTTCTTCCAGACATAACTTTTTAATGAAATTCACTATCAACTCTAATTCTACTAGCTTCTCAAACTGTGGAGGTTCACAAGCATAGTATGACCCTCTGACATGAAGTACAACTCTACCAAGAGAATCGAGAACTTATACAACAAAAATAAGGCATCTTGGATGATGTAGTCTCTGTGTTCTTTACTACAGCTTGTGAAACAAGACTTCATGGCCCCTGTCTCCACCTCAGGAATGAAAATGCATTTCCATTGAGTTTACTTGAAATACCTTTACTTTCCGTGAAGGGCTGACTCTGTGTTTTTAGTGGAAATTGAACCAAGTTGATCTGAAACCTACATGAAGGATTTATAGGGACCCTGAAAACTAAGATCTGGGAAAGTCAGGTCCCAGGAACATAGACTCAAATTCTTAAATGCCCTCCAAAAGAATGACTTCTAGAAGAGCATTCTTAGGAGTGACCAGTAGTATGAAGGTGTTCACAAGCGGTGAGGAGAGAGAACACAAAAATAAAACAGCAATTGCACACTGAGAAGCCAGGACATCAAACCATTGAGAAGGCAAAACTTCAAAAATCTTTTTTTTTAAATATTTTTTTATGGTTTTAAATATTTTTTGGTTTATTTAACTTTATTTTATGTACATTGGTGTGAAGGTGTCAGATCCCCTGCAACTGAATCTTCAGACAGTTGTGAGCTGCCATGTGGGTGCTGGGAATTGAACCCTGGTCCTCTGAAAGAGCAGTCAGTGCTCTTAACCACTGAGCCATCTCTCCAGCCCCTCAAAAATCTTTTTATTTCAAACTTTAATTCAATTTTATTTTTTAATGTGTGAGTGGTGTGTTCACAAGTGTGAAGACCCAAAGTAGATGTCAAATGATTTCCTCAGTAATGCTCCGCTTTTCACTGCTGAGACCTCTTCCAGGCAATCACTCTTCATTTTTGTTTACGGATACGGGGTCTCTGGATGAACTGGAGTCACCAACTCTGACTGACTGAACGGCCCAGCTTGCCCTGCGGAACCCCTGTCTCTGCTTTCCAAACGCTGGGATTGCAGGCAGCTCACACCTGCTCAGCTTTCATGTGGGCTCTAGGGCTCCTAACGCTGGTCTTCAGGCTTGCACAGCAAGTGCTTATCCACTGAACCACCCCCAGCCACTAAGAGGCAGTGGTAGTTCTAGTCCAAAATGGTGCATCCTGTAATCAAAAACAATGGCCACGATGTGGGGAAAACAAGGCCTGTCTTTTACCTTTTTCAAAACAACTGGGCCATCCCAGACTAGTCTCAACAGACAAGTCCAGGGGAAGATCATAGAAGATGCTCTTGACAAATGGCCCAAAAGGCTCCAAGATCAGTAGTCTCATATTTACAAGGAATAAAAGGAAGACAGCACAGAAAAACACCTTTATTCCCTTGTCTTCGGCAAAGTTGCTGGAAAGAGACACCAGCCCACTTTGGGGTTAACTTTTGATTTTCCTATCTGAGTTAAGTGTGGTGAAAGAGACACTGATGGGGGAAGACCTGTGTTAATTCCGGCTCAGCTGCTTGCTCTCTGAGTGGCCTGCTGAAGGTTGGCCTGTCTGAAATGCCTTTTCTTCACCTCTAAGACAGGCGTAATACTATCCGGCAGCAGGTCATTACCAAAGTTAAGCGAATTATCATGGGTAAGAGCCTGGCACAGGCCAGGGTAAGTAGGCATGTATGGAATGTTAAACATTACCCTGCATCTTGAGGTAGGTCACACAAGCATTCCCGGCTGGTCTCATAAGCTGCCCCATGATAAGCCTTAAAGTCAAGGCTCACCTATGGCTCGCAAGAGACCTGAGTAAGCTGGGGTGCGGAATCAGTGCTCAGAGACTCCAGGGGCACCTTCCTGAGTCCCTTCACAGTCACACGGACACTGCCCCAGGCACAACCCGCCGAATGTGAGTATATGACTTCCTGATGGTGACACTGCCATGGTGGGACACTCCTCGCGGCAGGACACATTCCTCTGTCAGCTTCTGAGCCTCGGGGTCCCAGCAGAGCACAGTGGCAATGACCTCATTCTTCTCATCCCTCCCTCCAGTGATGTACAGCCTGTTGTTGCAGGGCGCAATGCCACAGCTGGCTCGCTCGTGGCTGAACTGTGTCACCAAACACCAGCTATCTTCCAGAGGGCTGTAGGAATAGAGCGCTCTCATGGCGCCACCTGCAAAGAAAGAACACGCATGCTGGGCATCTTTCTGGGCCTTTCCTCAGTAGCCACAAGAGTTCTACTTTTGATTGGGCCAGATCTACCATTTTATCAGAGAAACAGTAGACTGGTGGCTTTCTTCCCAGAAAGCCGGGATGGACCCCCAGGTTACTGAGGTGCAAACTTCACCTCCTTTCAGTTCTTACCGGGTGGGAATCTGGTATTAAAAGATATCTGACTGAGCACAGCTGCAAAACACACCTTCAGACCGGCTCCCTGGGAAGCCCAGCTAGTGCCTCGGGTATCTCAGCGTGGCTACGTTCTCATCTGCGACCCTATACACTAAAATCAGTTTTACAGATAACAAAAGGACCGTGTACAGAGGCAATTCATAAAAGCCGTCAGCCTGGCAATAGCCAGGAACAGCCTCTGTTTGGAGAGTAAGCAGGATCAAGGACATCGAGGTTGCCCATCTTGATACTGGATCTTTGAGACCTTGGAGAACTGACCACAAACAAAACCTCAACAGACGTGCAGCAAGGGAGAGCTACGTTTTCTGTGACGGTCACCTCCTAGTGCCTCCCCTGATCAGCCCTGAGTTACCCACCGAAGCTGTTTGTGTTCTGGCATCTCTTTAATCGGCAGTTCTCTATCACAGCTGCACATGAAAATCAGCTGGAGTTTTGAAGACCCCAGCTGTACTCTTCCCAGACACCCTCCTGATATAAGGCCTGGCTACTGTAACTTTGTAAAGCACTCTCTGGTAATCCTAAGGAGTGGTCAGGGGCTGAAAACCACCAGTTTTTAACAATTGCACACCAACTGTTGTCTGGTTGGCCAGGCTTCCTCTCAACTAAGTGCATTTATTTTTCCCAGGTACCTAAACCCAAGCAGGAGAGGAGCATGTCCATGATCACAAACTGACCCGTACAAACCTTTCCTTTTCGTTGAGCATTTGCTATGCTAAATGTTTCAATTTCTGTGTATTTGCTATGTTTGCTACACGGTTTTACTCCTGCACTGACTCCTGGCCTCCTCCACTGAACTATAGCACCCATGCTTTGTGTGGCTGCTTCTACCTCCCGGACTTCAAGGGAAATTCCAACAAGGTCTGGGTCAAAACCACCTTCTCTTCCTTCTCAGCCTTACTCACATCACCCAGGCATTCTCAAAATGATAATACCTGGTCTCCCGGATGGCCACAGGGACAATCGGCTACAGATGTAAGAAAACCTCACCGACTCACCGACAACATAGATGTGATCCTGGAAGCTCACTGCATTGATGCATTTAGCCTCTACTGGCATGGCTGACTTCAAAATCCATTTATTGGTTGAAGGATCATAACACTGAGTCTTATCTGTGGCCAGCTTCCCATTGGGTCCTCCTCCAATGACATACAGCTTCTTCTTGTGGCTAGCAGCGGCAAAGGAACTGACATGGACAAGGAGGGGTGCAGCCTGCAGGGGCAGAGGGCACAGGAGTCAGTGTGCTGCTCAGATTGCTGGAGGAGCTCAGAGCACACACTCAGGCATGCTTCAACTGAAACGGCAAAACCCATGGGCTCTCAAGAAAATGCAGAGAGAAACAAAACCCACTGTCTCTACAGATTCTAGGAGGCCTGGAGCAAGCTGTGTCTTGGCTGATCCTGTTTGTTTATCCCCCAGTCCAGCTCTCAGGGAAGGAGGGACACAGGCAAGACTAAATGTCCCTGTACAGGAAGCCAGCATGTTCATATTCATTCAATGGTCAATTGCTAGGTGCCAAGGTCAGTTTAAGGGTATGCGCATATGTAGATGCTCCCATGCAGAGGCAACACTGCAGATTTGGGGATTAAGCCAGATTTCTGTTTGTGAGCCCAATAACACTAAAGTAGACTTTTAGGAGCCTCTTGTCAATCTGCATAACCCTTTAGTTTGAAGGACTAAGTGATGGGACCTGATGATTAGAAAAGATCTTGGACCCAAGCCCCATGGTTCACAGGACTTAGCTGGATGTCATAGCAATGTGATGATAACTGTTCCTTGTGCTTTTCAATTTTCTGAAGCTGGAACATGCTCTGACAATAAGAAAGAAAATCTGCATTTGAGAATGATCTGGAAACACTGGAGATAAGGTTGTTTTCTTATCCTGGGGCAGTTTTTAATCAGAGGTGGCTTTGCTCGAGACTTGCACAAAGGCCTGGAAATGGCTCATCAATAATGAGAAAATAAATACAGCCTGCCTTCTATTCATAACCAAATGACCCAGGGTTCACAAATGGTGGAGGAAATGAATCCTCCCTTTTCTGGTACGGAGGGGAGCAGGACAGAAGGCATCTGAGGTGAGAGACTCTAGACCAGGTCATATGACCAATGGGGTTAACCATCTCGGGGTAGGCTCAGCATCCCCTCTATAGATGGGGCTCTGGCTAGCACAGGACAATGCCCACACAGAGCCAGGTAGCCTGGAAGAATGTTACTACTCTAACTGGATCGATAATATTGACTCTTGACTCCTAGGAAGAGAGAAGTTCAAGAAGATGTCTATGGGACCAAATAGATCAATCAACCAGCCACCACCATAGGTAATGTTAAAGTGATCAATCACCAGCCACCACCATAGACAATGTCGAAATGATCAAT
>NW_004949141.1:1143343-1151966 GCF_000317375.1 Microtus ochrogaster
ACCAGCCACCACCATGGACAATGTCAAAGTGATCAATCACCAGCCACCACCATAGACAATGTCAAAGTGATCAATCACCAGCCACCACCATAGGCAGTGTCAAAGTGATCAATCACCAGCCACCACCATAGGCAACGTCAAAGTGATCAATCATCAGCCACCACCATTGGCAGGATTTTTGTTTTGTTCTTGTTGTTGAAGCTTTGAAATTGCTCCCGGAAACGATCTTCCATACCTCTGACCAGCAGTTGTGGAAGGGATCATAAGTCTCCACATTGTTGATCCTCTGTAAGCCATCAAAACCCCCAATGACATAGACTTTGCCACCCAATACGACCATCTTATGCCTCCAGCGGCCTATGTTTAAATACTCAATCTGAATCCACTTGTTGATTGAAGAATTATATTTCCAAACATCATGCTGTGTTTCTTTGCCACCTACAAGAGACACAAAGTACTTTAAAAACACCAAGCAGACGTCTCCAGATCCAGTTTCCCCCAGCATTCTCCTCAAAGCGCTAAGTGTTCAGCCAAGTCCCAGCCAAGGAGAGATGGAGAAATCCTGAAGGTCTCATAGGAAGGACAAGACAAACTCAAAAGAATGAGAAGCCACAAAGTCCGGGCTGTGCCGCTAAAGCTCAAGAAGGGGGGGCCACGTGGAAGGATCCAGAGAAGGCCTCAGTGAGGTCAGTCTGGGTGGGTGGGAGAGTCTAATCCAGTGTTTGTGCTCCCCAAGAAGCAGGAGCAAGGCTGAGCAAGGGCTTGACAGTCAGAAAGTTAGAAGAAAGTTCATGTTCTAAGTGTACTTATTTATTCGTTTATGTAAACAAACAAATAAAAAACTAGAAGAAGCAACAGTGTGGAAGAAATTACCAAGAGATCTTGCAACATTATTTCCGCTTACATCTTCAATCTACATAAAAGAGTAAGTAGTATAAAGAATGGAATCGACCTCTAGGCAAGCTTTTGCCTCCTCTCAAGGGTTAATCCAGTGGGGCAGGCCTGGAATATGGTTTGGGGCTCCTGCCAGGAAGGCAGGTCCACCTTAAGACAATGCATCTCTTCCTTTCCAGAGTTCCCACCCTAGTGCCCTCCCTACACTGAACCAGAACCGGACGATGTGCGAACCGGACGATGTCCTGACTATTTCTAGTTCTTTTCTAGCCTTTTCTATCAGATACTGGCCAGAACTTTAACGCACTTTAAACTCCCTAAGCAAGGTTTTGGGATTCCGTACTCTTTCTAAAGACACCACCCACTCCTTATCCCCTCCCCCACTCCACCACCCACCAGACTCCCGGAGCTGCCTGTGCCCAGCTGGCTGACCTCCATTCTGTCTTATCTAAAGCAGCATGACTTTTGTTTTTCTCCCCCTCCTGTCTCCTCCTCCTTTCCAGGCAGCTGTAAGAGTTACAGCTTCCTCTCCTGGGTTTTTCTTTTAAAATCTAATTAATTGCCCTTGAGCTTCATTCGAGTCTGTTCTTAAATCTTTTATTAATAAGAAAACCAAGAACCCCAAAGAGAGAACAGACTTCTTGGGTGCCATCTGATGGGTCTTCTGGGGCTCCCTATGATTTCTAGCAGCACTCTTTTCCTGCCTTTATTTCTTTCGCTGGCAGAGTCAAGGAACCCATCGCTGCACCTCTAGATGGCAATGTGTCTTTGTCCTATTTTTAATTAATTTTTATTATGAAAATATGGAATGTTTACAATTGATCATTTGAGAGTGAAATGGCTAATGTTTCTTTACAACCACTCTCTTAGAACACAAAAATTATGATGTCTGTGTCAAAGGCACATGTGAATTTTTATAGATGCTTCCAGTAGTCCACGAAGATGCCCCACCCCCTCTGCAATAAAGAACAATGGCATGATGACGTGCCCAGTATGACAAGAATGAAGAGATGAAACCATGGACCCCAGGAAATGAGAATTTCTCCAGGAATCTCATGTTGGAAGACGGAAAAGGCGGAGAGCAAAGTGTTGGCCAGGGGGAGAACTTGCCTGCCATAAAGAGATTTCCCGGAGTTCTAGCAATTTTTCAGACAGTCTTGTAAGTAAGACTGAAGCCTGGCCAAAGATGGGTTATTAATGGATAGGACCACACTTTAATGGTCCTTAGGACTGCTTGCTTAGTCGTGCATGTCCCTGGTACCATATCTTTAACCGCAGCACTCCGGAGGCAGAGATGGAGAATCTCTATGAAGTTGAGGCCAACCTGGTCTACACAGAGAGTTCTAAGGCTGCCAAGGCTACTCAGAGAGACCCTGTCTCAATAGAGCAAATCAAATCAAATCAAAAGCCTGTGACTTCATTTGGGGGCCCCAAATATGAACTTGAGTGGGGTTGCTTGATCATCTTTGTCCTTCTTTCCAATGTGGCCTCACTGAGTAAATCCCCTCTTCTGCGTTTTACTATTAATTTGGCTGTATTAATTGACTTTTACTACTAATGACTGTTTAAATTGGCTTTTTGGGTAAAAGTGTGGTCAAGCCTGGCTCCTTGGCATAGAAACTGTGTGCCTGAGTTTGGTGGGTGTGTCACCGACTGGTACCATGGCTGCAGAGGGGCTGCTCTTCCTTTCCTAGGGCTGTGTCCACATGCCTCGAACCTTCGTCTTTGCTTTGTCCTTTTTTTGGGGGGGGTGTCTCTACTCAAGACATTGTGATGTCGGTTCCATTTGGGTAGTATTAAAGATTAGAAAACGTCATGAAAACTTTCAACGAGGTCTTTATTAAGAGAAAACAAATGCTGTGCTTTCCTTAGTGACTTAACATCTGGCTGGTTTGGAAAGCATATTGCAAAGATGAGAAGAGCTACCTAACAGCTGCCCAACCTCCCTCAGGTGTCTGTGTCCTCAGTTCTTCTAACAGTGTGCAGACTGCTACACGATATTTAGAATATTCTCCAGAAAAAGCTTTCTGTGGTGTGGGTGAGGAAGCGAATTCCAGGCAAGTGTTCCACCACCTCCGGAAGGACTTTTGGGAAAGGAAAATGAAGAGAGAAAGAAGGTCAAATATGAAAATAATAACAAAATGAAACTAGTGTGAGTATAAGGTTAGATAAACTGACTGACTAAAATTGAAAACAAAAACAAACTCAAATATATAGAAGTGATTAAATGTTGTTTAGCAGTTGGCCATCAGGAGACAAGTTAGATAGCTATGCCACGTTACACGTAAATCAGTTTTCAAATGTGACTTAGAGAAGGATGCAGGAGACTAACTCAGTGATTTGGAGAGCGTGATGTGAAAGTAGAATCACGCGGGAAAGAAAATGGTAGTGAGAATGTAAATGAAAGTTAAAAGACAACCACAATCTAAAGGGAAAGTGACTACACCACAGAGCAAAGGATATTTAGTAAGACAAAGACAAATACACAACAACAGAAAATAGTCAAAGGGTATGAGGAGACATACTTTAAAATAAATACAATTAGCCAATAATTCTATAAAAATTTACTAAATATCACTAAAGATACGAGAATGTAAATGTATATATTTTAGTCTATTACATCAGAAATAATTGTTGGTAACAATCGTTTTGAAGAATGTAGAAAATGGGCTCTGGTTAAGCTACAAAATGTGTAATCTTTGTGAAGAAACATATTCTCCACAAATTCTCAATTCACTAGTCTTAAGACCGCTTCTAGGAGTCTTTCCACAAATTCAAAGTTATTGTGTATGCAAATGTCTGCTAGAGTATTTTTCTGAAGTTGATTATAAACAGTAAGTACATGTGCAGTGGCAGAGATCAGTTCTGATTACCAAATCTGTTCCTCCTTCCTGGACGCATAGCTAAACTACATTGCCGACCCTCTATTCTGGGAAAGAAGGGCACGCTGTTGGCTCTTGCCAGTGGCCTTGTGGCCTTGCAAGCTATAGCTTTGTGGAGTAGCTGTGTCTTCTCCTTCAGGCCCTGTGTGGGGGACGGCAGAATCCTATGTCAGGAAAAAACCCGAGTCCTGAAAGCCTAAGTTAAGCAATGGCCTCCTGACCCCACCACTCCCACACACCCTTGTTCATTCATTAAGTGGGACTTGGGGCTTGTTGAAATAGCTAATATTAGTTATCCTAACAAAATATAAAAATAATTTATTAAAAAATATTAAAACATGGAAATTATCATGGAACCAAATGCCATTCTCTGTATTGTTCAAATCTTATGGTATTCCTACAATAAAAAGAAACGTATAGTCTGATCAATATTATGAACAGGCACGGAGATCAGCTAACGTTACCCTTTGGAGGACACTAAATACAAAGAAGTGCGAAGGGGATGTTTGCACTCTTCTTTTTATATGAATGAGAAGGGCTGAGACCAGGGCTTAGCCCCTGGGTTGTGATCCTGTCCAACCCCAGGATATAACCTAGAACCTCTCTGAGCCCTGTTTTCTCCTACTTCATAATTTACCCTCTCTTGCTATGACTGGTAATTACGTGTTGTTAAAGTACAGGTTTCCCTACTAAGCGGGAAAGATGACAGAGACTGTGTCATTCAAAAATATCTATTGAGGATTTACATTGCTAGGTGCGAGAGACAGATTTAACTCTCACAGAACTTCAAGTCTAAGGAGAAGGCAAGTGCAAATAACTGTTAATAATTGAGCAATAACTTAGCAATGAAAATGTAAATGTATTCCCATTCTTTCAGTAGAAGCAGATCACTGAGAAGTTTGGGAAGGGCGGGTTTGTGGGGGGATACGACATTTCATTATGCTGGTCCTACACTCAGATCAGTGCCCTGTGCCTGCAGCAGACTGAACAAACGGTTTTGTTGTCTGTGCTGTTCATATTTCAGCATGTTTGAAGTGATAATGCTTTCTCCAGGAAAAAACCACCTAAGCTCCTGGTTCTATATCCTGACCCACAGAGCTAGAACACTGAACTCACAGACATTCTCACACGGCCGGTTGGTTGGTTGGTTTTTACTTAGGGAAGCATAGAATGCTATTGAGGAACTGCTTTGATCCCAGCCTCCAGCTTACCTGAGATGTAGACCTCATTTTTTAATGTCACACAGGCAAACTCTACCCACTTCTTATTCTCACTCTCCAGCTCATGCTCTGTCAGCGGGAGCTTGGCCACCTCCAGGCGACTGCGCCTCAGGGGGTCCAGGCAGGTTACCTCGGCCACAAATCGTTCATCTTTTGTGCAACCGCCAATAATCATGAACACCTCAGACTGGAACTCATGCATCCTGGGCTTGGTGCGCTCTGAAATAATCTAGAAATCAACGAGAGGATGTGTGGACAGAGGGAATAGAACATGAGGATGCACAGCCTGGGCTGTGGAACCACAAAAGGCAGGTCCCGGTTTCTGCCTCCACCACTGTTAGTCTTGTGACTTCTCCTTGACCATGCCTTCGTCATGGCTGTCTGACTGTAACTGCCCAGTAGGTTTGTTGTATTAGATGGCATAACACATGGACTGTGATGACCCAGGACCCGCTGTGGAACAGGTACTGAATGAATTGTTACCTGTCATTTCTGCTGCTATCTTAAGACAAAAATCTGTTTGCCACCAAATGCACTTCCCGCCTCTTCTCTCCTACCTGTTCTGAAACCTGAGCTCCTGGAATGAGTGTCAAAGTTAATATTTATTCAATACCTATTGACAAAATGTAAAAAAAGAAAGAACAGGCTGGGGGGTCCACAGGAAGGAGTTGACACACGTCACCCTTCAGAAGGTCTTTATTTGGGCAGGGGTTGGGGATGGGGCTGCAAGGGATGGCAGGTTTTCAAATCCAAAGAAGAGCTTCCTTAAGAGAAATAAAGCATTGTGACCACAAACAGTCCATCGGTAAATGAAAATGGGACTCCAGGATACAGTTTGTGTGACTTCATCATCCATAATGAGGTGAGACTTTCCAGTAATGCAGCCGTCTGGGGGTCACCCAGCTCACCAAGCTAACTTCAGTGGAATCGTTATTACGATTTGTCATTAGTGTCTAAAGTGAATCTTGTAGTTTGTTTGTGTCTCCCCAACAAAAGTTTTATGTTGTTGTTGTTTGATTTTTTTGAGACAGGGATTCCCTGTAGCTCTGGAGCCTGTCCTGGAACTAGCTCTTGTAGACCAGGCTGGCCTTGAACTCACAGAGATCCACCTGCCTCTGCCTCCCAAGTGCTGGGATTAAAGGTGTGCATTACCACCTCTAACCTGGTGGCTCCCCAGCAAAAGTTAACAACATCAATTTTGTTTGTTATTTGTTTTTTTTTTAATTTGTGCCAAAGAACCAGACCTAGTAAATTTTGCATCCCCACTTTGTGAGCTTGTACTGTGGCCATAACATTTGTGGCGGACCTGTTAGTTTTGAGTTCAAAGGAAGAGTGGGAAGACATGTGACAGGATAAACCCTCATTAATGTGCTGAGCCTGAGAGCATAAGCAGTAGAAAGTCCATGGAGTAAGGATGGGAGCAGTGGGCCAGAGCTTAGGGACATCTGAAGGTACGAAGCTGGTTGGTAGGATTCAAGCAAAGAGTTGACACCAAAGACCAAACAAACAAACAAAAGTGCTTCTCTGCACCTTCCTTCCCAACATCAGCCTGGTTTCTGTTCCCAAACATTCCCTCCCCACAGCTGAGGCACAACCTCCAAAACGAGCTGGTCATCTTTGTTCAGTCAGGATTTTAGTACGGTAGCCAATGCTTCAAGAACAGTCTTATAATTTACTATAGGGACATCCCTTTTTCTCTAATGTATTCTCAGCACAAAGAACAATCAGTACCTGGGTCTTATGGGTTTCTATGAGTCAGTGGATGGATGGATGGATGGATGGATGGATGGATGGATGGATGGATGGATGGATGGTTGGATAAGACAGGAAGCCAAGGTCCCTGGTATGGACTACCTCTTACAATACAAATCAGTGTGGTACCCACTCTCCACAATGGTCTCCCAGAATTCAGAGCCCATACTGTTCCGGAATCAGTCTCTCTAACCAAAGGATTACAGCAGAAGTGGTGTTCCACCAGACTACTAAAGGCAAAAAAGCTTCCATATTGATTGCTTTCTTAGTCTCTCTAAGATAATTTGCACTAGTGGAATGCCATCTGCTATGTAGATGCCCTCATGGCAAGAAAGCACAGCTTCAAGCCAATAGACAGTAAGGGACAGATGCATGCCTGCAATACTGTGAGTGAGTAGCATGTGGATGCTTGGATCTCATTTGAGCTTTGAGGTTGCTGAAGTCTAAGCCAATAGATAATAGTTGGATCGACACCTAGTAAGAAACTTTACATCAGAGCCACCCAACTAAGCCAAGCCATTTTATGTTCTTCTTTTTCCTTTTGCAGTGTAGGATTGAACACAGGGCATCATCATGCGTGCTAGGCAAGAACTCTACCATGGATCTGCAACCCAGTCTGCTGCTTTAAACTGTGAAGTCGTAGGGTGATTCATTATGTAGTGATTCCCAATGGGGTAACAAGGATAGGAGAAAGAAAGATCTCAAATCAATGTCCAAAACTTATTCTTTAAGAAACTAGGTGGGGGGAAGTAAATTCAGAATGTAAACAGAAAAAAAAAGAATTCTATCATGATCAAAATAGAAAGAAAATTAAATAGAAACAGAAAACAACAGAGAAAATAAAATTAAACCAGGAGTTAGTTTATTGAAAAAAATCAACATAATTTATGATATCTCTAGCAAGACCAATGGGGGCACAAAGAGCCACTATCTGGAATTCAAGATGCTATGTTACTACAGATTCTATATAGATAGTATAGATCCACGTCACTACATAGTCTATAGATAGTACTGATGATGGGCGGAGTTGAGAACAGCTTTATGCCAGCAAATCCGCAACCTGCATGGATAGAGAAATTCTCTGCAACTGTTTGAGAAGTAACAGACCAGCAATGTGTCTGTTAGTGTGATATGATTTGAAGTGAGAATCTCCTCTCTCAAGGAAAACCCCAGGTTGACCAAATGCCAAACTCCAAGGATACCTGTGAAGAATAAATGAGCAGCAAGCAGTTCTAACAACAGTCAAGGAATACAGCGATCCATACAGATGAAGGAACATCCTCCAGAGGAGTCACAGACAGATACAATTCCTGACCAACGTTAGGCTGAGGTTTCTACCATAGCCTGCAGATGAGGTTTGGCATATTTTGCACAGTGATAGCTACACATGAGGTTTCATGCCTGTCAATCAACAGCAACCTCTCCTATACCATAGCTTTTTGGTGAGCTTGCTCCTCCGCTAAATCTGGCCTTGTCTTTACAAGATTATGAGTAAAAAGCATCTTGAGGAATTGCAAAGGAGAACAGGTAGCAGCAAACACCTTCTTGGTGCCCATTGGGCCCTCCATAAACACTGCCATTCACAACACGCCAGAGATTTCTCCTAAGAGCTAAAGATGAAAAGTCCAGTAAGACTTGGTTCCTACTATAACAAGTTGCAAGTTTAGAGTATTACAAGATGATGAATTCAATGCCCACCATGTGACATTTGTGTCATGACCAAAGACCGAACCAATGGCCAGAAGAACACAAAGAGTTCTCTGAAGAAGGTAACCTTGGATTTTGAGTAGACGCAGAAGTTAGGTAGAGGAAGAAGAAGGAAGCATTAGACAACATCTGCCTTGTCCTGAAGGCTGGAAAACCATATCCTTTGGG
>NW_004949141.1:1152492-1165305 GCF_000317375.1 Microtus ochrogaster
GGGATACAGGAGAGGAGTGAGAGGGAAAAGTGATGCAAGACAGCATCAGAACAGAACAACAGATACAAATGCTCACAAGAGTGGGAAAATGTAAGGAAGTAGCATCCCTTCAGAATGGTGACTGGAGGGGACCCCACACAACTGGGCAGAGGACAGATGTGACAGGCACGGTGCCAAAAAGTTTCCACTTCTCACTAAATCCTCCCCCACGGCTGTGTAAAAACGTGCTATCATCCCCGTTATACAGATCAGGAATCCCAGCTTCTGGAAGGACTGGACTCCTCTACTTGCTGTCCTGAGGCATGAGCAAAGGTCACTTGCACTTCTGAGAGCCCTGGCTCTCTTCTTACATTGCCAATGAAATGCAGCGCCTCTCACATCCAACCTACCTCGTTGCCGGAAAGGTGGTACATCCTGGCTTCCTGAAGCAGGGGGAAGACCTCGGGACACTGCCTTATGAGAGGATCTGCTTCAACCATCTCCACGAAGTACCACGGGTCCAGAAGTGGTAAGCGCACATTCTCAAGAACACAGGGGAGTAGGCAGAGTCGTTCTGATTGTTTGTGCCGGACCCAGCTCATCACTGTCTCAAACACCTGAGCCTCCTCCGTCACACAAAGATCGTCACTCTTCAAGATGTGATACAAGGTATCCACCGGAAGTTCAAGGAACTCCTCGGAGTTCAGAATCTGAACGAAGTTTTGAATGATGTAACTTTGAACTTGCATCTTTAAACTGTCCAAGGAGTGTGTGTCTGCCAGCCTCAGTATTCCGATACAATTTTCTGGGTTCAAGGCTTCTGTGAGGAAGCTGGCACAGGCATCCACCAGCTGCAGAAACTAACAGAAGGATGGAGAGTCAGGCCAGGAAGTGCTCAGTCCACAAGAACATTCATCAGTGAGTTTTGTGTGCCAGCAAAAACTCAGCAGCAGCCTAAATTTCGAACAGCACATTCACATAGCCAAGAACTCTGTAAATAATTTTAAAACATCTTACAAGATTATCTTAAGTCCTCTGAAAAATATAATATATTGGGTTTTCAGATCCGTGCATTAAATCTGATCAGACATCTAGATTTATTTTTGTTTATTTTATAGGACTGGGGTGGAACACACAGCATTGCATGTGTTAAGTAAGTGCTCTCGTATCAAGCTATTTTTCCTAAATTTAAGCCTCTAGATTTAATCATCAATTTACGGAAAAGATATAGAAGTAAATATATATATACATACATATATATATACATACATACATACATACATACATACACATTCATCCACCTCAAGATGGTAGGAAACTCCATGGAACAACTGGTCTAATTTCTCCTGTAAATATGCTACAAATGTAAAAAAGGGAGAGAAGGAGGGAAAATGTAAAAACAGGAACTCTGCTTACATCCATGATTGCAATTGCACAAATTGGATTTAGTGGGTTATTTTTCTAAAGGGGGATGATGAAGTTGGGAGGAGGGATGAAGGGTCAGAGTGGGTCCTCCAGGAGTTAGAAAAGTGAGGTGTAAATATGACCAAGAACCATTATATGCATGTATAAATTACCAAAGACTAAAAATATAAAGATGAGAGATTTAGAAGTTATATTGACTTACTACAAAGTATGGACCATACTTGAATGTCTGATATAAGCAGCAAATTAACTCAGAGAAATGTTTACAAGCACTAATATTTGAAAACATGAAAAAGTATTATTAATTTTAGGGGCAATTATGGTCTTACAGTTATTTTTAATAAGAGTCTTTATCTTTTGAACTAGGGTGATGGTTTAGCAGATAGAAAATGCTTTTTAATCAAGCCTGGTGACCCAAGTTCTGATCCCCAAGGGAACCGACTTATAAAATACTACAGTTTAAGGTATCACACTCATTAATCAAGCTATGGGACATTTTCTCTTTGTTAAGGTGTTATTTACCCCTCCCCCCAATGAATTACTATCACTTTTGTAATTGAAAAAGAATAGTTTGTAAAAAAAAAATATATTGGTTGACTCCCATATCCCACTTTAACTCTACATCATCTTCCGCAGAGAATATGAATTTAATGTTTGGGCAGCATTTTATAAATTACAAAACATCGTCATTGCCATTGTGTTCAATGCTGATATTTCACAGATCACATCTCCCAGGCATCTAGTTCACTACTGTTCTCTGGGGCTGTGTTCTGCACAAGTCTGGACCTCTCTTTGTCCACTGGGTTCACAAGATCATGTTCTCAGTGTGCTTGAGCTGCTCATCTAAGTGAAGGAAGAAGGAGATCATAGAGAAGGGCCAGATGAGGAAGTCCCTCTGAGGGCAGGTACTGGGAAGAGATATGGGGACAGACCTGGCAGGGGGACGTATGGTATGCAAAGAACAGGTTCTGGTGACAAGAAGCTATGAGGATAAAAAAGGAGGGTGGGGCAGGAGTGGTCTTGGGACTGGTTTTGACCTGGCAGACTGAGTTGAAGAGAGTTCAATCTTTACAGTGCAGTATCCCTCCAAAACACATATCCCCCATTTTCAATGTCATTTCCAATCACAAAACATGATTTTCCCTATCAGAGCATCGCTTCCAACTTATCATCTACAAAATGTTTCTTTGAGAGCCAACACAAAGCTGGAGAAAGATGGAGTTGGTTGTTGCCTCCCTCTGCTCTGTCTGTAGAACCCAGTGTGCCTACAGCTCAGCTCCTTGCTTGTGAAAGTGATTGAGCTGAGAATCCTAATCCAAACTATTTGTTTGATTTTTGCATGTCTTTTTTTTTAATTTTTGATTTATATTTTAGTAGCCCAAAGACGCCTCAAACTCTTTATCCTCCTGCCTCATCCTTTTAAAGAATGAGATGACAGGCTTGTGCCACCACGCTCAACTCTGGGAAACTCTATGAGCTACTCACTGTTATGGTAACATTATGAAGTATCTACTTCACCCTGGGCACTTTAGTTCTGGGTAAATAACTGTATAAATAAAAAATGGAATAGGAAGAAGAGATAAAGCCCACCTCTCCATGAAGCTCTTTCTTCAAAGCCAGTTCTCCCCAGTGGCTTCTCTAATTCCCCGATGTGGAATCTGTTCTTATCCCTTCCTCAGCCTCATGTGGAGGTGTGTGTAACAGCTCTGCTCTGTGCTCTGCCCAGCCAGATCTAGCAGCCCAGAGGTTCTAGGTCATGATTTTTGTTTTTATTTCCAGCAATGTCTACTACGAAAGTCTGACAGCAGATGAGTTGGAAAGGCCAGACAGAAGAAAAAGATCCTTAATAGACATCTGGAATGCACTAAGACCCATGAGTTTCTTCATCTGTCACTGCACTTCACAAACTATTTTTAAACAAAACTCTCTTATTTAATTAGTAAAAAGAGGATATTCCAACTACACTTGCAAATGGACATTTACATGCTACATTTACAGATTTAAACACTTAAGATTTTACCTGCAGCCTGACAAAGAACATGCCCACGTGCCTCAGCCCTCTTCTCCCTCCCTTCCTCCCTCCCTGTCCCTCTACAGACAGGAGGAAATAGGGAATTCAGAGTAAAAGACATTGCCTGAAGTCACATAGAAGGTGGCAAGATGAACCTTTAGCCTGCTTGCTAAGGACAGTGGCAGGCTTGCGCTGTTGGGCTAACAAAAGCCAGGAGAATCTCAAGAGACCTTATGACCACAAGGGAAAGTAGGTGTCTCTGACTGCCTAAGCTCTCCCAAAATATGCGTCAACAAGTATTTCAGAGTGATCCAACCAGTTAGCTAGGAATTTGCTAGCATGTGAGGGAGTCATGAAAACAAGAACTTTTTTTTTTTTATGTATTTGCCTTTGGATAAATTTTCAGCATGTTGTTCCTCGAACCTGGCTTTTAGAACTGAGAGATGACAAATAATAGTAACAGGTATAACCAGTTTCCTGTTTAGATGGATAAGTGAATTAAAAGTTACAGTCAGCACCTGACTCTGACAGGAACTCCTAAAATACCACCAAAGAGACACGACCACACAGGAACTCCTAAAATACCATCAAAGAAACATGGCCACAGTTCCCATAAGAAATGTCTGCCTTAATGAAGCCATTTGAAGGTCTTTTGAGGAGTATCTATTCTGATTCTTTATTCATTTTTAAAACTTTCAGCACATTTGTGTGTGTGTGTACTACATGTGTGCGTGTATACACACACACACACACACACACACAAAGTACAACATTTGCATATTATGTCAGATATCAAAATGTCAACATGGTTGTTCTCACAATTAATATCCTACTCTGAGAGTAATATATAGTTAACACCAGGCCGTCTGGGATGCTGGACTATGAGTACTATTTCTGAACACTTAACCCTATCACACCTTAGTCTCATATGAACATTGCAAATACTTCAACTAAAGGAATATAGCTGATAAAAAAAAAAAAACAAGCAAAGAAATAGCACCAGGTACACACCGTCCGATGAAGTAACATATGAAAAGCCAAGATATCATAATTCCTCCCAAAATGACTAATTCCACAGTATGACACCTAGTGAGGGTGAATTAAATAAAATCCTAGACAGAGAACTCAAATGAGAGATTATAAGTATGTTCAAAGAAGAAAAGAAGCTCCTGGGTTAGAATACACACAGAGGGATAAAATAAGGAAAGTCACGTGCTGCTGGGCGCACTCCCTGGCCCAGGAGGGTGCGCTGTGCTGACAGCTGGAGCCCACACAGTGCTCCTTACACACCCCCGTGTGAAAGTGAAGTTACAGGCTGCAGGATACCCCACTCTGATACACGCTTATCCAACACACTTCTACCTGTACGAGCCCCAGCTCTGAATGATACACGCTTATCCAACACACTTCTACCTGTACGAGCCCCAGCTCTGAAGATCAGATGGCATACAAAGCAGTTGCCCCAGTGCAACTCCCCCAGCACACACCAGAACTGAGTCTGGGCAGTTAGAGAGAACTAGAAAGTTGGCTGGGCAGGATGACCCAAGTTCCGGTTCCAGCATCCTCATCTGTCAGCTCACAGCTGCCAGAAACAACTGTAGCTGCGGGGAATCTGACACCCTCTTCTGGTCTCTGTTGGCATGGGTACACTCATCTCTCTCTCTCTCTCTCTCTCTCTCTCTCTCTCTCTCTCTCTCTCTCTCTTTCTCTCTCTCACACACACACACACACACACACACACATACTTAAAAATGTGAAAACTAAAAATACTAAAAACTACATTTAGAAAGAAAAGTAAATCTTTTTTATTGTGTAAGACCTGCTTTGAGACAGTGAGAGAATTAGGAGACTTGACAACAACTCCAAACTTTGTCACTCAAAAAAATAAGCTTCTACTTTGGTGCCAGACACTAAATCTGTAACAGTAAATGCCATAGCTATTACTATTTCCAGTTTTCCCATCTTTAGACAAGTCAGCAACCCTCCCTACATTTCAATAGAGGGTATTAGCATGAAAATAACAAGGACTGCTGCAGCTTTCCTGAGCAAAGGTCACTCTGTTCAAGGTTGTAGGCACATTAAGTTCAGAAGACCTCTTGACACAGAAAGATTGCTCTGAGGGTATGTTGTTGGATGGTGGGCAGGACAAGGTTAATTATAAACACTGAGCATGAAGTTGATTAGTTCCCCCCCCCCCCATAAAGAAGGATGGTTTCCTGTCAATCAAATGGGTTGATGGTGAGCACAGAGAGACGGTAAAGGCAGTGAGTGTTTACTGACTAGGGGACATCACCAGAAAACCAGCCCAGCCCGAAATAATTGGCTTGACATCTTCAGGAAGCCCTGGGAAACTGAGCCTAACTGGTGGTAACCTGTTACTCAGAATTCATCAGGGCTGCTTTGTAGTGGATTTTCTATTTTCTTTCCATGATCCTGTCTTTTGTCAGACCTTATAAATCACTCCCTAACTCTAGCCTCAACAGAACTAATTCCACAACCAACAAGCTTGGACCATGAACCCCTCAGAAGGTAAGCATCCTGGGTTCTGTTCCCTTCAATACTAAGCTAATTATGACCCAAGCAGAGACCACCTCCATAGGAAACAAGCCATGAACAAGATTTGATACTTATCCCTGGTTCCTGGAAGTGATAAGGTCTCTCCCAGGAAGTAACATGGTCTCTCCCTGGACTGTTTCTTACACATCTAGGCAATGAGACAACGTTAATACAATGGAATCAAGATCAATAGTATGACTCTCAACCTAGGCAAAGATGATAATTTGGATGGAATCCCTGTTTTAATTATGGATGCAACTGATATTATTCATAGTCTAATTATTTTATGAAGCTAGTGTAATTGGTACAATCATATGAAGCAAATATTACTGAACAGAAACAATATATTACTCTGAAGTATTTCTGAAGTCCTCCCTCCTCTGTGACACTTCTTACTTTCAATGCTCTTCTTTCACAGCTGCACGAAGTCTCGACTCCCCATATCTAGACAGCATGGCCCCAAAGCTGCATGGTGTGATGGCAAGCAGTAGTGTCTCCCATCAGAAAAGTCAGTTCCACATCACAGCACTTTCAGTCATCCTCTGTGTTGCCTTAATTTTGTGCCCAACTTATGATAAAGTCAAATGCTGTGTGTAGGAAGCCCTGGCCACACCACTGGCTCTAACTAGGCTGCAACACCTGGCAGACAATGTGGTGCAGTCAGGAACCAAGGCACCACACTTCCTTAGTGTTGTATGGTAAAGCAGGAAACACCTCATTGCAACGCCTATCACCGAGTGCCCAACTGAGCATCTTTTGACCTTCAGGTAAGCTTGCTCGCTCACTTGCTCCCTCTCTTCCTCTCTCTCTTTCCATGTGTGTGTGCCTATCTCTCTTTGTGTTTATCTCTGTGTCTCTGTCTTTGTCTGTATGTCTGTCTTAGTGAGTGTGTCCATCTTTCTGTCTGTTTCTGTGTTTATCTCTCCTGTCTCTCTTTCTCTGTTTGTGTCTCTCTCTGTGTGTCTCTGTCTTTCTGTGTGTGTCTCTCCCTTTGTGTGTGTGTGTGTGTGTGTGTGTGTGTGTGTGTGTGTGTGTGTGTGTGTAAATTCCAGATACAGACCTGGAAGCCAACCTAAGCAGGTCTCTGGGGTTCCCTGCTTTCACTCACTACAAAGAAAAGCACAGAACTTGTTGGTTCACACACCTGGAAAAGATTGGCAGCCTCCAGAACCCGCTGAACATTGTGCTTGGTGATCAGAGCCTTGCTTGTGTATGTGTAGTTCAGGAGAGTGTGCATGGTCTCCGCATCCACCCCTTTAATAATGATCCTCTTCTCATACTTCTCCTTTAAGTCATTGCAGAACATGGCCCTGGAAGAGAGACCTGTGATGTGAATCCTTCCAGGACTCTGGGTTCCAGACCTGAACAGATCCCCTTTTAGAGTCATCTGCCCTCCTGCAACAGGGAAGCCCCAAATCAGAACCAACATAGAAACAGAATCATTTGATGTGCTGACTTCTTGAGATTTTGCCCCTTGATTCTTTGGCTCTCCTTGCAGATGCTATTTCAGTGCCTAGCATAAAGAACTCCTGAATGAAGTAAATGAATTTCAATGTATTTAATGTATTTTGTCATTAGTCTCTCTGGGATCACCTGTACTCTGAATTGAGCTGTCGTTCCTAGATGTGACTTTCAAACTCTCTCTTAGAATCACACGCAGTGGATAACAACCTACTCCTGTTTAGCCCATATCCCTGTTCCCCAGAAAATCAACAGAGTTAGAGAGGCCAGGGCTCAGTACCAAGAAGGGACAAACAAGCAAGACTGTGTCCAGAGAGAAATCAGCTCCAGCCTAATCTTGCAGGGTTGGGACAGTGCACTCCACAGCTGTCCCAGCAGAGATAAAGATACTGCTTTGACACTGTGGGACCACACACAGCCTTCACTCCAGGAACAGGTAATTCTCAAGCATCCTGGTTTTCCAGGAGCCCAGGAGAAAGCTGAAAAGTGCTGCATGATGGCTGTGGTAGGCAGAAGGCTAGTGTCCGGGCAAAGCTTGAACTCACTCTACTCCATGGCATAAGTGAGAAAATATAAATCAATGCAAATGTTTAATGGTTATTGGTTAATCCCTACCTTACTGATGTATTTGAAGAATAAGTAAGATACTATGCATCAGTAAAAGCTCAAACAAGCAAGATATTCCAGAATAAATCAGAGGAATTTTAGCTGGGGAGAGACATGGGGTTAGGTGGATGAATTTGTTACTTTTCTTGTTACTGCAACTAAACACCTCACAAGAAGAAACTTAACAGGAAGATGCATCCTCCAGCTCCAGGACTGAGGGCACAGGCTACAGTGGGAGAGAAGGCACAGCAGCAAGGTCAGCTGTGCAGCAGGAGAGTGAGTGGCTTCCTTGCATTTTCAGATCAGAAGGCAGAGATAGGGCAGGAAGTAGGGCTGGGCTGTAAGCATCAAGGCCTGCTCCCCGAGACCCACTTCCTCCAACTAGGTCCCACATCCTCCCTAAATAGCACCACCAGCTAGGAACTGAGTCTTCAAACACACGAGCATGCCAGGGATGCTTTACTTCTAAACTCCGAGAGGAGGTCATACACCATTTCAGTCTTAGCTTGTCACCATGTGTCCTGGTCTCCATCAGGTTCCTGGTGTCAGAGTTTCTGCATGCTGTCCACCCTTCAGCTACAGCAAAGGCAGAGTCTGGGTTCCGTTAACATCGCTCTAAGTACACTAACTCCATAACTGTTTATGGGAGAGGGGAAAAAGTGAAGTATAAGGGAAACGTCTTTCTCTCCAGGGCTCGTGCACATCTAGCTCCCACAGCCCCAGTATGTCCTTGCTCTCCTCGGACATGTTGTCACTGCCCTGGGTCATGGCCACCATGTTGAACACAAAAGCTAAGCCTACAGATTCTTTATAGGCCAAACTCCCAAGCAGTTATTGCAGCTCCCAGAGACCCATAGACACACTTGCATGGCCAAATTTTGGTCTCCAGAGATGGTTAGCCACAGAATAAACAGAAGTTAGGACTTAAGCCCCCAACCTTGAGTCTAACAGGATAGATACAATAGTCAAGAAAATCAGTAAGATACAAAGTCACACGCTGGGGGGATTGACTTGGTATCGCTCTGAGTACACTAGACCAGGTTATGTTCTCTGGTAGCACAGCTGGGTTGGTTGTTAGCAATTTACCTCTTAGTAAGGGTAGTAGGGTTGGGGGGAAGGGATGCATAAGAATAAAAGAAAATGACACAGACATATGAAAATGGCAGCTAGGCAAGGTGGCACATGCCTATCATCCCAGCACATAGGAAGTGAAGGCAGAAGATGAGCTCATAGCCAACCACCATCCACTGTATAGCAAATTCAAAGTCAGCCCAGGATAAAAGAGGCTATCTCAAAAAAAAGTCAAAATGGAAATGCTATGATGAAACTAGCCCTTTGAGAAGAATAATTATTAAGAATTACAACAGTTGTGATGGTACATGCCAGTAGGATATGCCAAAGAATCAGAGGTAAGAGGATCAAGGTGTTCAAGTCCAGCCTAGGATACATATAGTTCTGGTTTTTTTGTTTGTTTTTTTTTTTTTAGGCTAGGTGTAGCAGCACATGTCTTTAGTCCCAGCACTTGAGATTCAGTGGTAAGCAGATCTCTGAGATTGATGTCTGATGCTTGCCTGTCTCAAAGAAAGAAAGCAAGAAAAAAAAAAGGAAAAGAGAAAGAGAAGAATAAAGAGGCCTGGTGAGAGGGCTCGTAGGTAAAGATGCCTGTCACCAAACGTGATGGCATGAGTTCAGTCCCCAGAACCCATGTTGTGGAAAGAGAATCAACTCCCAGGCATTGCCCTATGATACGTGTGCCACACACATATTCCTCCCTGCCTCTCTCAAAAATAAAAATAATAAAATAAAAAACTTACCCCATAGCACGTAAGATATTGCATAATAAAGTATTTCTAGAAAGGAATAGACCAACTCACATGAGATCCTCATTTTAAAACAAAACAAACAAACAAAATCGTTTCAGAGTGGTAAGCCAGTTGCCCAATCCAGTGAGCCAGAGCAGAGTCCAGATCACTCAGCATGCCTCTCACCACAGCCATGGACATACCACAGGCCCAAGGCTCACCTAGATGAAGCCAGGCCCCAGATGAAAACACTCTGCCTGGCCCACACAGCTCTCACGTGTCCATGGGGCTTACCCCTCATTGAGGTCCCTCCTCAAATGTCATTTCTTCAGAGAGGTTCCCTCCCGTGCTGTACCCAATCTAAAACCACCACTCCACATTTATTGGCTTTACTTTTCCTCGTAGAACTCTCACAGCCCGACACTGCACCGGAGACCCCTTTGTTCGCTACTGTGATGATCATCTTCTCAGCTACCATATGAACTGACTGGACCGACTGCCGTGGTTACAGAGTCCCCACTGCCTAAACCAGTTCTCCCGATCCGCTGGGATTCTGTCTCTAAAGTCAATGACTGAGTGACGCAGTGGACAAACTGTCTTTCTGAGATCCTTGGAGTGGCTTTCTTTTCAGTCACCTACCACCCCGAAGATTGTCAAACATCCTCTAGCAGATGAAGAGGAGCCGATCCCCACCTCCCACCAAAAAAAAAAATTCCCATCATACATCCGGGGCCTGGAATTGGAAAGGGCTAAACCTCTACATGCATCCCACTTACTATTCCTGAACACCCTGAACACCGTTACCGGAATTTTCCCTCCATCCCAACTAACCTGTGGTTTACCCTCTCCTACAATCCCTGTGTTTCAGAGCTCCCGTAGAGTGACACAGCCAGCCCTATAAACAAGTACTCCCCTAACCTCTGCTGTCATATGCATTTTAACCCCTGCTTACCAATACTTAGTTTCCTACTCATCCCCCTTCCCCATCTTCTTCAGACCAAGAATTAACTTCTCTGCTTCACTAAGATATTCCATGTTGTGGCACTAACTTAACTGCGAAGTGAGCAAAATTCAACTCAGGAGTACAGCTGTGTGCAGATGGCACATGTCTGTAATTCCAGAACTCAGAAAAAGGAAGCAGGGGGGATTTGGTCAGAATAAACCTGAGCTCAAGAGCCTGTTTCAAAGTGTAAGCGTGTGTGTGTATGTGTGTGTGTGTGTGTGTCCACATATATGCAACCAGGTTAATACATTCTTTTCGATGAGCAGTGCTGTTAAGAAAGGGTTATTCCTGGAAACAACCTAAATGCCCCTCGACCAAAGAATGGATAAGGAAAATGTGGTACATTTATGCAATGGAGCACTACACAACAGAAAAAAAATGATATCTTGAAATTTGTAGGTAAATGGATGGATCTAGAAAACATCATATTGAGTGAGGTACCCAGACCCAGAAAGACAAATATCACATGTACTGACTCATAAGTGACTTTTAGACATAAAGCAAAGAAAACCAGCCTACAATTCACAATCCCAGAGAACCTAGACAACAATGAGAACCCTAAGAGAGTCATACATGGATCTAATCTACATGGGATGTAGAAAAAGACAAGATTTTCTGAGTAAATTGTGAGCATGGGAACCATGGGATAGGGTTGAAGTGGAGGGGAGAAGAAGGGAGGGGAGCAGAGAAAAATATATAGCTCAATAAAATCAATTTTTAAGAAAGAGAAAGGGTTATTGTTCCAGTGTAGTCAGAGGAGTTTCTACACAAAGGATCAGGGAGTCACTGGATCCAACTGTGGTGGAAAATAGCATGAATTTGCTGGCTGTGGTGGAAAACAGCATGAATTTGCTGGCTATGGCAGCCAGAAACTCCGAGCTGCAAGCACAGAAACCTTCCATCTTCATTTCCCAAACCAGTTCTTATTTTTCATCTCATTTTTCACAAGAATTCATTTATTTTGATGTGTGTGGGTGTTTTGCCTACATGCATGATGTGCAGTAGGTGCATGAAGAGCCTGTGGATGTCAGAAGAGAGTATTAGATACCGCTAAGGAACTGGACTTAGAAATGGTTGTGAGCGGCTATGTGGGTGCTGGAAATTAAACACAAGTCCTTGGAAAGAGCAGCCAGTGGTCTAACTGCTGAGCCACTTCTCCAGCTCTTTCCCTATGCCAATTCTAACCAAAGAAAGCACGCAAACAGCTCAGTCCAGTTTCTGATCTCCAGTTAGTCTCTAAAGCCTCTTTTGTGTTGGCTCTTACCATACCTGGAGTCCTGTTTACATCCTTTGCCTCAAGCACCACAGCCTCACAGGGTGAGTCACAACCTAAGCTCCAAGGCCAGGCACATCTGAATACTGTGTGTGTCTGTCAAGAGAATCCTGAATTTTACCAACCCTAAGTCAAATGAATTAAAATTTTTGGTAATGGGGCTAGCTAGATGAATTTTATTAGACCCTATGCTGGCTCTCATGATTCCTTGGCAAAACAAAATTGAAAATCCACTGTCCTAACCTGAACGTGATAGCATGTGTCTATGATCCCAGCATGAGAGACTAAAACTGGAGGAGCATGCATTAGCGGCCAGGCCAGGCTAGGCTACTGTCCTGCTTACCTTCTTATTGCTGTGTTAACACACTGTGACAAGGCAATTTATAGACAAAGAGTTTATTGGGGGCTTACAGTTTCAGAAGTGAGTCCTTGACCATCATGGCAGGGATCATGGCAGCAGACAGGCAGGCAAGGCCCTGGGGTAGTAATTGGGGGACTTACATCCTGATGCACAAGCATAAAGCTGGGAGAGAAAGCTAACTAGGAATGGCATGCTCTTTTGAAACCTCAAAACTCACCCCCGGTGACACAAGTTCTCTAACAAGGCCACATCTCCTAATTCTTTCCAAACACTTTCACCAAGTGGTATCAAGAATTCAAATATTTGAGCCTCTGGGGATATTCTCATTCAAACCAC